>NC_143581.1:219117199-219417199 GCF_048544385.1 Mastigoproctus giganteus | reverse complement strand
GAAGGGGTTAAGTTTTCACATTTTAGGGTTTTATGTATAAAGAGCATGCCATGTACGTCTACGTGTTTGTCATTCTGCATGTCATACAGTAGCTCGATTCCTATTGGGTGGATTTTTATTTGAATATTTTAGAAATATTTGTCGAACCATCCCAAATTTCATTAAAATCGTACTAATGAAAATCCCGCAATTATTATTTCGTTATCTGTCCGTCCGCATGTAATAAATCGACTACAAGTGCATTGAATTTTTTATGGAAATTTTTATATTTTATATTTGGTTGGCTCTTTTTGAATGATTTGTCCAGCCTACCCAAATTTCTCATTAATATCAGAATGATATAAATCCAGCAATTATTATTTCATTTTTTTTTTCACAAATATTACATAGGCTATCCGTATACTGTATATTGAAGCTGAAACCGTGGACATTACGTTTGCTGCCACCCGCCGATTGGAACGATTGATTCTTGAATGGATTAGAACCATAAAAAAGTCCATAATTTGTAGATCATTACTATAAAAACAGAAGTAGTAATTTACAAATGTTTATTACTTTTATTGCAGATCCAAATCTTCAAACGGCACTTATAGATTTTTGAAAACTGTATTTGGCTTAATAGGAGTAATTTATAACGATAGAATTTCTGAAAAGTTAATCTGTGTAATTAAATATTTCAGAGTAGTCATAAAAGGAAATAAAAAAAATTGTTTATTTGTAGGCTTATAAATCCATTGTTAAGTCCATAACGAGGGGATTCGTGCATCGATCACAAATACATTCGTATCTAGGACGAATCTCTCATTAAGGTGACGCGAAGTTTCGTAGTGGTTAAAACTGGGCATGTCAGATAATTGTGTGTGACATTGTCCAGTAACACAGACCTTGATTAGAATGCACAGTATAGCAACTCCAATCACCCAGCAAATATTCATGATGTATATATCGATGCCTTTGCAATAGAATCCGTTTCTCTCATGACTTGCCTCAGCAATTCCTGATTTACAAAAAAAGAGCATCTCTATCTACTTGGATTTATTTTAACTTCTGACTTCCCTTGACTTAAGCGTGTTAAAAAGTACACCAGTGGACGAAAGTTAAGGTGTTAATGACAAAAGTGAAAAACTGATATTGCACCAAGACCATCACCAATTTAGAGACCATCAGGAATGATGAAAGCAGATGGTTATGTGGCTTTCACATTCACCAGGAATGATGATACTAAAAATCTTATTTTGATAATCTCACGTAGACACGCATTGGTTTTCGGACTATAAGCAGAAAGTTATGCGACTTTCGCATTATCTTCACCTCGTGAAGAGAATATCATTTAAATGAGTACCTCATTATAATCTCTTTGATCTCGCTCTGTTCTTGATGTGGACGTCATAAAACATAATAGTGTAGTATAGCAAACCTCAAATTCTTTTTAAATGACATTCTGAAATTTTGATGGTGAAATCATCAAAATTTCAGAATGAATGAATTATGTTGCATTGGATTAGATTAGCCACCCCTTCATGGCTGTGGTGTATCCATCTACGAACAGGTTAACAAAATAATGTACTATGTCTCAAAATCAGAATTCTAAAAAACTAGCTCCAGAAACATAAGAGTGAATTCATTCCAGTGACCTCTCCAGCGACCAGATTTCAATCCAGTTGAGCACTTGTAGGATGAGTTGTGGAACGAGCTCTCAAGTTGAGACCATGCCACGACGAATTCGGTTTGTTCTGACAGCTAAAGGGGAATCTACTCGCTATAAGGTAGGCGTACCTAATAAATTGGCTACTTACAGTAGTGTATATTATAAAAATTCGCATATGGAACTCTTGATCAGAGAAGTTCCCTCCTCTGTATTATCGCTGTAAGAAAATTGGTTTCACCTTGCTGCATCTTTTCTGGAATCGTAACCTGCGTTAAAAATGTATTAATGGATTCGCATATCCAAACTGCACTCGGTAATCCATACTTATTTCGGGCCAAAAATTTCCCTTCATTATCCCTTTATTTTATTTTTGATTATATATATATATATATATATATACACTGGTGTTCAAAGAAAGTGCATCACCCCTTAAAATTGTAATTGTCGTCCGAATAACGTTAAGTATATGGCAATATTTCATACAGATTGCATCAGATAAGAGTGACACGCGTAGGTGATGACGTAATATTGCATCAGCTGTTACTTTCAGCTATATCAGCACGCTCTGCAAGAGTCGCAGTCATCCCTTGCTTGTGTCAGGATGGCGAGTTACGTGCAGTTGACTCCACGAAGAAAGAGTGCTATTGTTGCTTTACGTGAGGAAGGATGTTCTTCCAGTCATACTGCTTATAGTGTATCTTGTAATCAGTCGATAGTGAGTAGATTTCTTTCCAAACTCAAGAATACTGGTTCTGCTGACAGGAAAAAAGGAACCGGACACAAAGGAGTCTCTACGCCAAAATAAGACCGCTTATGCCTTAAAAACCGTAAAGTTTCTTAGTCTGAGCTGAAAAGAGAATGGAAAGAACATACAGGAGTGGTAGCAAGTGCAGTAACAGTCAGAAGACGCCTCTTCAGAAATGGACTTGTAGCCCGTCGTCCTAAGTAGAAGCCCCTCCTCACACAAAAAATGAAAAAGGCCTGATTAATTTGGTGTAAGGAGCATGCCAAATGGACCCCCGAGCAGTGGAAGTCAGTTATTTTCTCGGATGAGAAGAAATTCAACCTGCATGGCTCTGATGGGAGACAAACGATTCGCTGTAGACGTGGTGAAGAATACCATTCAGACTGTATGGTGTCTACAGTGAAATTCCCTACCAGCCAAATGATATGGGGGGTGCATTTCGTATCGCGGAGTAGGTTACCTGCAGTTTATAAAAGGTTCCGTAAATGCCAATGGATAGATACCTGACTATATTGGAAGGCAAATTGCTTCCAACCATTAGAGACCATTTCAACCTGCCAAGTAACTGCATCTTTCAGGACGTCTCTGCTCCTTGTCATCGGGCGAAAAGTGTAAGTAGGCACTTCTGTAGTTACTTTAGCTTCATTTCTGCATTAGAGGTTCGACAGTAATGTGTTTGCGTTTGTTACAGGTGAAAAATGGTTGGCAGAACGGCCCATTACAACTCTTAGCTGGCCAGGAAACAGCCCGGACCTGAATCCTATAGAGAACTGTTGGCATCGTGTGGAATCTGCAGTTGCCAGAAAGTAACCAAAGACTCTTCGTGAACTTCAGGAATCCATAATTCGTGTTCAGAACCACGAACTATCAGTTGATTATCTTCAGAAATTGTTCTTGTCCATGCCTCGATGGTGTGCTGCTGTCATCAGGGCCAGAGGCGGTTCAACTAAATATTAGTTTGCACCTGGTGAACTTTTCATTTTGTTTTCCATTTTAAATATTGCAAATGCTCATTTTGGAATATTTTGAGAGCATCTGTCAAATATTACTCAGCTTTGCCTTAACTATTAATAAATATCTTTTGTTTATATTTCTATTTGTGATGCTAGTCATTAATGTAACACAGCAACGCGAAAAAGGGTTACAAATGTGAAATTCCTAGGTGATGCAATTTCTTTGAACACCAGTGTATATATATTTAGATAGATAGATTTTTTGGATAATGTACGGCGAATATTCCTTCAGATGAGAGCCTTAGTTAATTTCCACGTTAAACTTCTAGCCGTCATACATCTTTGCAGACTTGGGCATTTAACCTATTGCAGGGGTCGACAACCGACGGAACTAGTGCCAAAACAGACAAACGAGACGACCCTAAGAGACACACGAGACGATTCCATTTAATCATCCCAACAAAGAACTGCCACGAAAGTCGCAGAGGCAGACGGGCGTGCCCATGTTTTATTTGGTGTAATTTATAAATGCTTTTCAAAAAGACCCTTTCATTCTTTCACCCATTTTTGCAAAATTAGATTTTTCTAGACCCTCTGATTTCAGAAATTTGCTACTGGCACCTCCACCTAAAACCCCATATAAGACAGATATGGGCATATTACACCTCTGAAACATTTCCGGAACCTATCCTGACTCATAAAATTATCCTACTTACCATTCTGCCCTTTTACCACTGTGTAAAGAAATATGGACCCCAAATAATGCTTTCTACATAACCTGCTTTGATTCTTATGTTTTGAGTTGCACACTAATCAAGATAAGCTAATGCTCTTTGATTGAACGTTATTTTAGTTGGGCAGCACCTCTTACGGAATTACACAATTTGAAACATGGCGTTTTCTTCAAGTTTCGAAAAAAAATCTAACCAGTGGTTTGAAGAGCAGGACTGCCAATAGGTTTGATGTTGTAGGGTGTTATGCTCTTCAGCAATTAGGCCATATTGCTCCGTATATACACTCAGTGATCACTGAATCTTTTGCAAGCCAAAGTGATCAAGTAGCAGTTATGGGACGTAGTAAAGATATCACAAAATTTCAAAGGGGCATTCTTGTGAGAACTCGTAGGTCGGGTGCTTCCATATCGGAAACGGCACATCTTCTAGGTTGTTCACGACCTGGTGTGGTTAGGGTGTACAACGAACGGTGTCGGTCTGGTCAAATACCTTCTGCTGACAGAATTGTAAAGAAGTACGCAAGATAGATATTCGTGCTGAGCGAAGGGTGCAGCGCATTGTACGGGCTGTACAGCAGGTCCATGTGAGGCAGTTGACATCACAACGCAATATGAAGAATCAATAAAAATATCCCAAAATGACAGTAAACCGCGCACTCAAACGTATGGGGTTTCACAGTAGACGACTTAAGAGATGCCTTCCCTTCACCGCTGATCATCGTTGAACACGAATTCTGAACTGTGAACAAGCTAGTTGGACACTGGAGGACTGGAAACGAGTGTGCTGGTCGGATGAGTCCAAATTCTGATGCAACACACCCACGGATGCCTTCGTGTGTGACACAAACAACACAAGTCCGTGGATCCATCGTGCATGGTGCCCACTATTCAGGTTTCGGTGGTTGCTTAATATAGGGCACATTTTTCTGGCAAGAACCAGAACCCCCCCCCCCTAGTGCGTATGGATCAACATTTCACTCATGAGGTCTACCGGCAGCTCTTGTCCCCGAGAGGAATACGATGGTACAGTGGTACCATCACCGTCCTAGCCACAGCGGGTGGAAAAGGCCCCGGTTCGAATCGGGTCGATGCCGCGAGAAACTTTTATGGGCTTTTTTCACTCCGTGGCTGAGTTAGTTGGTCTCAAGCGTAGATAGCAAGGTTTTATCCCCAGAAAAACGGGTTTTTCGTCCAACAGAGCAGACCAGAGAACACACGCAATTTACCGACGAAATATACACGGATAGTTGAAATTAAATTTCCAGGTGAACCTAATAAAAATAGTGTAGTTTTTTACCGGCAGCTCTTAGGAGACCATTGCAACCTGCAATGTTGCATTTTTTTCTTGGACAGAAACGGGATCTTCTAAAGTGATAATGCGCCATGCCATCGGGCCCGTATGTGTTCATCGCACGAGTGGTTCGATGAACACAGTAAAGATATCATCCATCCTGATTGGTCTCCAAATTCGGCTGACCGCAAACCACTTGTGCTATATTTTGGAACGAGAAGTGAAGCGTATAAACACCCAACTGTCATTTATTCCGACATTGCAGAAAGCCTTGCAGACAGCATGGCTGCAAATCAAGTGGAATCAGTTCCTAAGCTAATTAGTGGCTGTTATCCGTGCGAAAGGTGGCCAAACACTGTATTACGTAGGTGATCATAATTCAGTGACCGTAATGTGTCTGTAAATGCCTTGTATTCTGTGATCGATAAGTGCCGCAAGATTTCCTAATCTTGCGGCACCTTAGTGTGCCGCAAGATTAGGAAAAACTTCATTGAGTTCTATAACAAACACTCTCTATGTGGGCCACGAATATAGCATTTTTTAATTCTAATTGTGACTAGAGCAACAAAAGTTTGGGAACCATTAGAATATCGCAGGAAAACGTGGTCGTAAAAATTTTTTTGTTAAGTATAAAATTACGTTATCCGAAATTCGCAGTTTTGGCAGGATTACAATATTTTAATCCAGATGTAACAAACTAAGAACTGCCATTAGATGTTATACACTGGCACAAGGGGATGCGGTCTCTTTTATACTGCGGTAGGCGTTACAGCGGTTGTCTGTAGATCCCATTACACCCGCTCTATAAGCGGGAAGCACTGTATTTCATAAAGATGTAGATTCTAAATAAACCATCACATTTACCGATAAAGCACAAAGCATCGATATTTGCTTCCAGAATACCAAAACAGAAATCCAAATGATTGGCTGATTAGCAGCCCAACCGGCCAAGCTTCAACCAAACAGTGCAAATGTTTTGCTAATCTGACGACAGGTCAAACAGTTTGAGGAGGTTTACGCCTTCCAGCCATGAAAAGAAAATAATAATAATATAAAAAATAAATTTTTCTCATAGAAACTAAATAAATAGTGCTGTTCCTGATAAGTATGAAAATGTCATACCATAACAGTTTTTATGACATTCATTTCTTCTGCGCGCGCGTATACACTGAGAGGACAGAATTCATGGGATACCTAGTTCCTGGGCAACGCGACGCTGTCACCCCTCTGACTAGTGGACGAACCCACCGCATGGCAGGTATATAGGTACACTGCATTCACATAGACGGTAATTCGATGTCAGTATGGATAAATGTCGTGAGTTAACCGACTGTGAAAGAGGGATGATAGTTGGTGCTCGACGCATGGCTCACTCTATCGCGGAGATGGTACAGAAATTGCACTGTCCTCGTTCGAAAGTATCAAGAGTGTTCTTCAGATTTTAACGCCATGGATGGCCTCCCCATTCACCGGACATGAACCCTGCGGAGCATTTTTGGGATGCTATGGAAAGGTCCGTACGAGCTTTGGATCCTCCACCCAGGAATGCGATGGAATTATGGACAGCAGTACAGCAAGCATGGATGGAAATACCTGTGGAATGCTTTCGTGAATTAGTGGAAAAGTGGGCCTACCCGTTACTAGGTAGATATCTAATGATTTCTGCCCACTCAGTGTATATTGTCTGTAAATTACTTGTGTTTTGAGGTCGATTTTTTTATTGGCTGGACGAAAAACCCGAGTTTGCGGGAGAAAAAAAACATGCTACCTTCACCTGAGACCAGCTAACTCAGCCACCTTGTGAAAAAGGCCCATAAAAATTCCTCCCGTTATCGACAGGACACAAACTCAGGTCCTTTCCATCCGGTGTGGAGAGAACGGCTGTTTACCAACTGTGCTACCTACGCGGGCTCAAGCGCTTAAGCTATGATTACAAAATCCATGAATTGAATCTACCACAAGGAAAAAGGAAACTGTTTTTGTGTGATAAATTGGACAATTATTTTATCTTTGCTTCTTTAATGGCAATATAAAATCCTATGATGACGTCAATTATTCTCGGAGCAATTGGTCCTTACCTTATTTCACTCCATGATAGTCTTCGCACATTTTATGTATGGGACGCAGGCGGAGGGTTAAATGGAATTTACGATGCAAATTTACCCTCCTAAATTAGTCGTAGTCGTGTTTTGTTTCTACCCCAGCACAAAAAGCTGTCCGCTCTCTTTCACTTGTCATATTTTAGCAATAAGGAGATTCTCTTGATTCTGTTTATTACAAAAGAGCTCGTTATAGAGTGAGATATTGGTGAGAAAATCGTTAACGTAAATGTGCATCGTGTAATAACCATTTCTGTATAATAAAAACTTTCCAAATCGCTCCACCACTTTTTTCTCTTTCATTTTTTAGAAGTGCTATTTATTAGGAAATAAATATATTTTCTTTTCACTTTGCTTTTTTTGCGCGCAGCGACTTTTGCGCATTTATAGTTATTATCGTCTGCCAAACCTACCTCAGCGCCACAGTGATTTTATGGATTTTTATTAGGAGGATATTTAAATAAAACTTGTTAGCTTTTTATGCAAGATTCAGTAATACTTAAGAATAGGAAAAAGGAAAATTTTAACAAATATATTAATGCCAATACGTTGAAAGAATCTTGTTGAAAATTCGCAAACAAAAACAGACAAAATTGTCGATTCCCAAAGCGACTTTTTTTAAATATTTAAAACAGCTATTTGTGTCACGTTACCGAACATGCTTAATTTAAGAAATAGTAAACACTTGAAGGCAATTTTATTAAGTGTCACTGTTTCTTTTTCTTTTTCTTTTTTTTTTTAAGATAGTGTGATGAAAACAGTATGTGTTTCTGCCTCCTACGCAAAGAAATTAATGACGAAAACTTTCACAGAGTAATGAAGAAATTTCCATCCCACGTCATTATCCTTGAAAAATAATCAATACTACATTAAAGAAACTGCTTCTGTTAGCTCAGCGTAGTCGCATATATTTATTTAATAAGGGGAGGTTGTCAGCAAAACTGACATTTGCTAATTATAGGAAAGTACCAAACGGGAACTGCTGCCTGCCCTTAGATATAGATGATGGGTCCGAATACGTTTTCATTCTATAATCATTGATGCTACACTTTTTCGCTGTACGTTTTTTCTTAATAACGTCGATACAACTAAGTCAAGAAAGTGAGCTAACATCACGAAACATAATATTTATACTGGTGTCCTGCGAAACACAATTTCCAATGCAATGTACGTAGCGACATCTATCGGAGATTTAAATCAACACTTCGAAGTTTTTGTTATAATATTATAAATATTAGTTCTAAAATTTTACTTTCCCTGATTTTTCTTTTAACTTGTATTTTAATATATTTGTTGGTGAAAATTTTTAATTCTTCAGTAATGCGAATGGCACTCTCTAAAAAACATCAATATAGTTTCCAATTAAAGGAAAATTTATACATATCTGCAAAGATAGGAAATAGATAAAATGAATTTTTAATGGCAGTATAAATTTTTTTTATTAATCTAACAACGAAAAATTTAAAAGTTCTGTGATTTAAAAAAGTTCTGAAGTAACAGAAATTACAGTAAAGAGTATTTGAATGAATCGATTTTAATTCACATTCACAAATGTCAAATTTAATGTCATACAAATACTGTAGCTGGAATAAAAAAAAATGTTTTAAATTTAATTTTAAACTTTCTGTTTATTGTTGGATAATAGCGAATATTAATCAATTATAGTGTACTTATAAAGAATTTCAAAGGTGTATTTTTATGTGGACACACTCATAGTCATATAAAGAAAAGCTACTACCAGTGCCGACCGGGCTAGCCGGGTGGGTAAAGTGCTTGCCTGGCAACCCAAAGGTCGTGGGTTCGAATCCCGCCTCGGGCTTGGATCAAAGTATTGCAAAAACTTTGGGAGGGCCACAGAAGCCGATGCGCCAACAACTCCCAAAAAAAAAAAAAAACTACTAATAGTAGTAATGACAATTGATGCAAGAAAGCAAGCTTATGTAGCATCAGCTAAAAAAAAAAAAAACACACAGTTTGCCCATTCGTACTCTCCAAGAATTTCTCTAGTTCTCCTCTGCATTTATTCAAACCATCCACTTCCACAAAAACAGATGGAAGCCTGTTCCAAAAATCAGCCACCAGCTGGCCGAAGGCAAACTTCCTATCCTGCAAACATCCTTCCTCAACTTGAATTTATGCCCCCTCATGTGTGTAGTCTCAGCAAGTGGAAGAATGCCATTAACATCCAGCTTACTTAATCCTCTCAAGGCTTTAAAAACCTCAATCAGATCCCCTCGCAAGTGGCTGGTCTCGAGACGCTACAATTTTGAGAACCGAAGCCTTTCTAACCATGGCCTTATAGAAAGGGATAATCACCTCCTTATCCCTGCTAGCAAAGTTTCTATATAGAAACTTTTGTCAATGGTATATATCATTGACGAAACCCCATGAGCTGTCCTGGCAGCATGCCTGCACTGTTCAGAAAATTTCATTGACTGCACAATTACCCCCAGGTCTCTTTCATTCTTCACTACACTGAGTGTAGTAGCACATAGTTGATACGTTACTCTGGGATTAATGCTACCCATGTGCAGTACCTTGAATTTGTCATAGTTAAACTTGAACTGCCATTTCTCAGCCCATCGACCTAATTTTCCTTGATCTTGTTGCAGTAGCTCACCCTAATGACTCGTTAATCACCCTGCCAACCTTCGCATTGTCTACAGCCTTGGACATTAAGCCTGATATACCTTCGTCAGTATCATTAATAAATATTGAAAACAACAGTGGATTCTGCACTGAATCCTGGGAGCTCCACATATAGAACTTCGTGGACTAATAACATTTGTCCACGAAGAGCAGTGCCCATTGATAACCACTCTCTGTCTTTTTTCCGCTCAACTATCCCTTTATCCATCACAGTAACTTGCCTTTATTTCCACATTGCTCCAGTTTGTACAGCAGTCCTTTATGTGCAACGGTATCAAAAGCCTTCCTGAAATCCCAGTATATGATGTCAAAATTATTTTTTGCATCAAGTTCCTTGGTCATGGTAACCTAGCATCATTGTAACCTATCAGATTCGTTAGACAAGTCCACCGCGTGACAAACCCATGCTGTGATTGCAGTATAATTGCATACCTGTCCAAATGGTCCTGCATTACTTCTTTAACCAGTAATTCTATTATTTTCTATGGAACAGACGTTAAGCTAACAGGTCTGTAATTATCCAATACCCATGTCGCCTTTTGATCCCCTTTTATAAATTGCGGATAAACTCGCACATCTCCAGTCCATAGGGACCTCACCTGAATCCAAGAATGCTCTCATAATGTTCTTGTTTATACTCCAGCATGACCACAGGGTCAGTAGAGTTTACAATAAATCATCAGTACAAACATTAATCGTATTTAGTAGTTACGGGCTTGAGCCCCAGTCCACTCAAAGAGCACGTGCGATTGCACTCTCGCTCATGACCACTCGGCTACGTCAGGCCTATTATGGCTAAGGGTTTCTTACCTCCTTTGCTGCCTTCCTTATTATAATTGGATAGCTTCCACCGCCACAGGTGCCTTTTTTATGTCCATCCTCAACAATTTCTCCTCCGCTTTCCTTTCAGTTATCACAAAGTCATTTAGCTCTTCATTAGAGTTTGATAAACTTCTGGCATCCCCTTCCCTAAAGAATTCCTAATGTGGGAATGTAGATGCAAAATACCTATTCAATTTGTCCACAAACTGAGCAGGGTCATCAACATTTAACCAATTGACATCAAGTGGCCCAATGTGATTCAACCCCTTCGTTCTATTCATCTATCTTTTCTCCATTTCAGAATATAATTGACATTATTGCTCGTCTAGCACCTTTATTAACCTACTTACAGATAGCAGAAATGCATTACTTCACAAACAAGAGTAATAGATGCACACCAACTGAACGGATTCTTTCATAATTGCTGTGAGTGAATGGCGCCGACCCGATTGGAGATTATTCACTGTTAAAAATTTTCATCACCTTTGAAAGTTTCGCTTTCACAAACATTCTGGCATTTTTATATTGACAGATTTTGTGTAAATAAAACAAATAATTAAATTTCTCTGTAATTAAAACTCAAATTCGAAAATAAAGTTAACATAAACTTCCGGTGTTGTTGAGTTTCCTATGTTCGAGAATTCATGTCTTTATTTATTTATTATTTTTGCTGTTCTTTTCCGTGCTTTCTTATTAAAAACAAACAAACAAACATTCTGGCATTTTTATATCGACATATTTTGTCTATATAAAACAAATAATTAGATTTCTCTCTAATTAAAACTTAAACTCGATAATAAAGTAAACATACGCGCTTAGAATTTCAACTTCCGGTTTCTTTACTTTGTGTTTTCGAGAATTTATGTGTTTGTTTATTTATTTATCTTTGCTGTTCTTTTCCGGGTTTTCTTATTAAAAGAAGTATGTGAGTGCTTTATAAACATTTTGAAATTAAAATCTCTCTCTCATTAAAACTGATTTGTTAACAAAAATTTCGTTTATGATCAAGTGCTTAGTAGCAATTTATACACATTTAACTTTAAGGGATCTAATTAAATTTTTATTAACGCTTTAATTATGTAATATACGTTAAAACGAATCTAATTTATTGTCATATCATAAAGTATGTTTTGACTTTATTTAGTGCAGAACGAAGTGATGAAATATGGCCAATTTTTTCCTTTCTAAACCACAATTAATCATTAGTGTCTTTATGACAGTCTATAAATCTCACACTTTCTTTGCAGTAGTTCAAAGAACGAACGGTTTTACATTTCCCATTAGTAACTTCTCCTTTCTTATTTAGTGAATTAATGAGTTTTAAACGAGATTATATTGGATTGAGGGGAAAACTTATTTGAGATTTACTTTCGGCATTAATTTATCTGTCTTATTTGTCAGTAATTAATCTCACAAGTTGGAACTTTCTTTGAAGACGGTCTTTTAATCATCTATCAAAAGCAGTGTAGGAGCTGCCCATTCCAACCCCAAAATATCCCATTTATGCGTAAGTGATCGTGATTTAGGATTGATCTTATACTCCATAAGTCAACTTTATTGGATTTTCAAATTCTTTTTCTCGCAAAATAACATATTAGGTCTTTTGCTACGTTGTGTAGCAGACGATCTTACGCTAAGCCGTGACCAACCTTTGTAAAGAGCGAACTCAAGACTTAAATCTCTCCCGCTTCCACCCCCATAGCAACTTTTACGAAAAATAAAACAAATTCATTGCACTCATAGCATTTAAAAAGCGGATAGACAGATTTTCAACGTGTCTCTTGGTACCTGGCCCGAAATCACCCCAGTACTAAAATATAAATAATTAGAAAATAAAAAACAGTATACATATTCGAAGTATATATACTGTATACAAAAAGCTGTAACACTTTATTACAAAGTGGTGGGACGGGTTGTTGCAGTTGGAGCATCAGCGACTAAACCCATATTGCCCCGTGTGTGTATTGTCTGTAAACTGCGTGTCTTCTGAGGTCGATTTTCTGTTTGCTCGACGATAAACCCGAGTTTCCGGGAGAGAAAACCATGCTATCCTTGCCTAAGACCGACTAATTCAGCCTTGTGAAAAAAAGGCCCATCAAAATTCCTCAAGTCATCGATGGGACTCGAACTCAGGTCTTTTCCACCCGGTGTGGGGAGGACGACGATCCTACCAACTGTACCACCTACGAGGGCCTAAAATTTTGTGTACAGATACAAAACTGCGTTGTCTCAAATCCGCGGTTAGCGAGGAAGGATCATACATGACTTGCGCCTGGGCAGTTTCTACATTCAATCATCTTTTTTCAGAAGAGAATGGAATTCGTCCAGTGGGAAACCACCGGTGGCGCCTGACCCTAAATACTATGCCACCAATCATGATACAAAAGTGGATGTATAGTTACAGTTAAACTTCATTTAATCTACCAGAAATAAATAGACAAAGGTTAAAAACAGACATTGGCAGTAAAGGTAATACTAAGTACATAATTATTACCTAGTATAGTTGTAGAGGGTTGTAAAAAACTGCCTTTAGTTAAAGAGGAATCAGCTGTTGGAACAATTTACTTAGTTATTATATTGAATCTTTTAACATGTTACTTTTCAACATAGTCCCCTTTGGAATCAATGTACTTTTTGCCACCGATGCATTGATTCCAGATGTGAAGAAAGTTTTCTCTTGGACTTCAGGGAATTTGCCCACTGCAGCAGTTAGTGGGAATATGGATGCCAGCTAGGTATTTTTTCAAATTAGGAAACAGGTGAAAGTCCGATGGTATTACAAATGGTGAATATGGGGGATGCTCCGAGATTTCAAAACTGTTCTCGTGCAGTACAGCCACGACAATGACAGGCTTGTGAGCAGGCACGTTGTCCTGGTGGAACGAGACTTCTTTGCCAAGTTTTCCTCAGCATTTGTCTTGGTGATTTCAAACAAATTCCTCACAAGATCTGTGTAATATGCCCCTGTGACTTGGCGCATAATGGCCTTTAGCTGCCGTTGTGCCGTAGTACCTCCAACAACAACAGCCCCCGTGACTGACTGGCCTTTCTGAAGGAAATCTAATGGCAACATTTCATCAGCATGCCAAAAAACTGATGCCATCACCTTGCCACCAGAAGGAATCAACTAGGCTTTCTTTGGAAGGGGAAGAGTTGTATTTCCACTGTTTGGACGGTTCCTTTGTCTCTGACTGAAAATGATGGACCCACGTCTCATCCATGGCCACATATCTTGCAAGAAAATTTACTCAATCTGCTTCAAAACGAGGCAAATGTTCACTTGACAACGCTTGTGCGTTTTTGATCTGCTGTAAATGACTTTGAGATTCACCTTTTTCACAGCGAGAACCTTTCTTATTATATGATACACACATTCAGATGAGATGCCGAAGACGCTAGAATTTCATCTGAACGTGTGCAAGATGTGGTAATCACTTAACACCGGATCTTCCACACGTCAACAACTTCTGGAGTGATGGATGTGGCAGATTCTCTCTCTCTCTCTCTCTCTCTCTCTCTCTCTCTCTCTCTCTCTCTCTCTCTCTCTCTCTCTCTAAATACTCAAGCAGCCGGTTTGGGAAGCTCTTTAAAAACGAAACTAAAACAATTCGAAATATACTCTCAATCACTTAACTAATTTCGTAGTTAAAATGTATATTTAGGTTAATATCATAAACCCGACTTATCGTCATGACCTTTCCAGTATGACAATTATTTGTAGAAGAAAAATTCGAGGGCGAGATTGTGAACAAGCATTCAGAGTAAATCATTAGAATTTCATTCAAATCCAGATAACGTTAGCAATTTCATAGGTAAAGCAATTCCCATGGTATGCTTGTACATCAGACAACAATAAAAACCTCAATTATTTTTGTGTCATTTTATTGATACCAAAAAAAAATTACATAATCAGGGAAACCAAAAATCAAGATTCCCCACACGAAAAGTTTAGTGAAATTCTGCCAGATTTTCCTCTTTTTTTTTAATGTCCAAGACCATAAGATCCACTTGTGATATAACAAATGAGTAATCAAAACAAAGAAATAGTCACTTTTGAAAATATTGGCTGCAGGAAATTTTGAAGGATGTGTCCTTTGTGTTAATGATCGGCTGGTCCATAATATGTTCTCCCCATTGACTCAAATGCCATTTTCACGTGTATCAAAGATATTGTTTTTCGGTTATTGTGCTCTGCACAAATCTTCGCCTTGCGCAGCAATTCTTCAAAGAAATTATATATTTCCAGCCTTACCGCATCATACAAGCTTTGAGAAATTCTGATTATACCTGCTCTTCTAGCCATTCTCTTGATGGACGTATTTCTGATCATCTTTCTGAATCCTGGCGAAAGGGAACGAGGCGATGGGATCGGATTTTTTTTCTTCATTTTCAAAGCTGCAGGCACTGATTAGAATGGGGAATGAAGTCACTCCTGATTTAATTACCTAAACTGTTAGCACTGCATTATTAACTGAAATAACGTAATAATCAACATAAAGAATTGTTGATGTAAATTTGAAAAAATTGCATTGTCCATTGGTACGTCACTCACATGATGTAACAATAAGAATTCCACAATCATTTATTAGTCTCCTGTTGCAAAAAAAAAAAAAAAAAGAGAAAACGAAAAGCAGGTCCTTAAATAGAACCTACAAGTCGTATATCAATGTTTCAATACTTGACAGTTCTTTTTCTGATTCATATCAATTTGAGATTTTGTGTTCTTCGGAAACGGTTCTATTTTGGAATTAAAATGGAGGATTAATGAAAGATTAAAAAGCCAATAAAGAAGCATATGTTTATTCGTATTCTTACTCCCAACATGGGTCATATTGAGCGTAAGGTGTGTGGAAATCCATCAGAGAGTCCTTCGGTGTCAGATGAGGCCGTCCATTTTTCCTTAAGGAATGTGACAACTCTATTATTTTTGTTTGATTAAAATTAAACTTCAGAATTTATGAGAATCAGCTTGCAACCATCCGTGATGCTTGGAAATTCCATTTGTCCCACTCAATCTTGTATGATGAAATGCCTATTTTTATGAATTACCGTAGCTTCTGCTCATCCGTGAGGCTGAGCAGAAGCAACGAAGCCTACTGAAAAATCTCTATGCCACCGTCTGTTGGAAGAAGTTTGAACTACAACACTTGCGTGTATTTTCAAACTCATCCAACATAAGTGCAACAGCACCAGTCTGGGAACTTTATTGGCGTACCATATAAGTTATACTTTTCTCCACATTTTTGGGTCTTTGGTGGCGACAGCCCACGTAGTCAACTCCTCTGACATCCCTGTACCCACGATTGAGTTGGTGTGTGTTTAAATGACACTGCAGCTATTTTTTTTTTTTTTTTTTTTTTTTTGGTAGTTGTTGGCGCATCGGCTTCTGTGGCCATAATGCACCTTCCAAGGTTTTTGCAGTACAGTACTTTGATCCAAGCCCGAGGCGGTATTCGAACCCGCAACCTTTGGGTTGCCAGGCAGGCACTTTACCCACCCAGCTAGCCTGGTCGGCACACTGCAGCTAAGGCAATCAAACAATATATTACGTTTGGACATGTGGACATGTGTATATGTAAGGGCGGCTCCTAGAACGTTTGTTCAACTCCGCCTCGTGTCTCTGTGAAGAACAGTATCACTACAATTGGGCCAAATGTGTGTGACGTAGGTTTGTGTGTATTGTGTGTGTTCTGCTGTTCTGTTCTGGCCGCTTGGCTACCCAGAAGCATCAGTTACCTGGACAAATGATTCTGGATACTCGTCCACACCACGGGAAGGTGGGCCAGTCCCAATAAAACACGTACCGTCTCTAAAGAGACTCTGACCCACCTGGTGTTGTAAGCAAGTGGGCCAGGAACCTCTGGAGGCCCATTCCAGAGGCAAGAGAGGACAAAGAAAAAAAAAAAAAAAAAAAAACTACCCGTGGTGCAGGTTGTAAAAAAAAAAATAATAATAAAAATAAAATAAAATAAATAAAAAATAAAAAATAATAAAAAAGAGCTAGTGGTGCGTGCAGGTAATATATTATAATAAAGGTAATACATTGTAATATATTATAATAATAAAGTGATATATTTATGTATGAGAAATAAAAATAAAATAAAAATTGATAGTGTGGCAAATTGAGCAAAAAAAAAAAAACGATAATAATTATATTAATAATAAAATAAAAATAATAATAATGAAAAATAAATATAAATAATAAAAATTAAAATAAATAAAATAAAAAATAAAATATATAGAGAAAAAAAAAAAAAATAAAATAAAAAAATAAAAATAAATAAACATTTGAATTTAGCCTTCCCCTTCACAAGTGTGAAATCTAGGCTGTAGAATTGTTTGTCTGGTTTTGGTTGGCATTGGCATACATGGTCTTTCGCCTAGTAAAAATAGGCGCCTCCGTAGCCAGGTGGGAAGGAGCAGCAGTGCGTAGCACACGCTTCTTGATTAGACCGGGGTTCGAGCCCGTCACCACCAAATACGGAGGATGCGGAAAGGTCAGGGAATGACCACCGCATATCCCGGAGCAATATGGCCTTAGTTGCTAATGCTCCTAAAAAACAAATAACAAACAACAAACAACAGCCTAGTAAAAATGCCAGACGCAAAGGCCTGCACAGAGGAAAGATTGTCTGGAGTCTGGATTAGTTGATCCCCATTGGTTGGGGAGAAGTTCAGAATGTCTCTCCGAAGTTGATCTCTGAGATCTTCGTACAAGTCACAGTCAAAAAGAAGGTGGTACCAGTTTTCCTTGCCTCCACAAAAGCATAGGTCGGTAGCGAGAAGCCCCAGTTGGTACAGCTTTTCATTCAGGGAGCCGTGGCCGGTCACCAAGAAGGACTTTTCAAGGCTGAGAGAGAACCAGGATCTTGCAGTTTTGGTCATCGCAAACTTTACCTCGGGGAGAAATCTTTTGGTTACTGTGCCTTGTGGCGACGTATTCCACCTGGTTTTGCCAGATGTTGACCAGTTCATTGTAACATCTTGTTTTTGCACGCTTATTATCTGCAGTGAAATTAAGCTCAATATGCAGAATACAGGTTGGTATTTTCTTTCTGATTCTGTTCAGAGCCCACGGAAGATTGTAAACAAATCAAGCGGGAGAGTTCCCGCAATTACCTGTATAATAACTGCACGGTGAAACCACACTCCGGCAGCATAAGTTACAATGGGTAGGAATACTGCTTTGTAGTATAGCGATAACGTTCTCTTAGACAAACCCCAATCACTTCGAGAGATTCTGAGGATGGAGGCAGAAAAACCTTTAACTTTGGTGCTGAGGTGTTGGAGGTGTGGGAAGAAGCAGAGTTTGTGGTCTATAGTGACCCCTAAGACCCTTGCTTGCGTAACTAAAGGCAGTTGCACACCAGAGATCTTGATTTGCGGGGGTCTCCGCAGGTCAAGTTTGTTCTTGAAGATCATCATTTTGGATTTAGCTGGATTTATATGGAGCTTGTTTAACCTGGTCCAGATGGAGAGATTGGACAAAACATACTGAGCATTAGCTTCCAAAGCAGAGCGTGAGTTTCCAGACACGATGATGGTGAGATCGTCCGCAAATGCTACAATTTTTGTGTTGTCAAAGGAGTTACCAAGCCAATTTTGGAGAACCATGTTCCAGACCAGGGGCCCCAGGATGGAGCCCTGAGGACAACCCCGGTAAACAGGCCTTGTGATCTGAAGAAATTTTGATTTTACTACTATAGAGCGCTCTGAAAAGTAGAAAAGTAGTTCTGGAACAGCTTGTACAAATCGGAAGGGCATCTGGCGGCACGGAGACGTTCAAGTACTCTTTCTCACCATACAGTGTCAAAGGCTCCTTCGAAGTCGACAAAAATAGCTAATTCATATTTGGAGGTTGAGTTCTCCAGGTGCAGGACCAGATCAAATAGGGCCTCTTCGCAGGAGCGTCCTGGTGTGAAGCCATACTGGGATGGGGAGATTAAATCCTGTGAAAGGAACAAAGTGGGCCATTAGCCGCTCTAATATTTTTCCAAGGTTAGCCAGTAGTGCAATAGGCCTGAAGGACCGTGGTTCACTTGAAGGCTTATTTGGTTTTTTAATGAGCCGGAGCAATGCCTCTTTCCAACACTTAGGGAACTGGCTGTCTCGTAGACACTTGTTAAACAGCAGCAAAAGGTGTGATGGCCTTATTTTTTAGAACCGGAGGATGAAGACATATTCAATAAGGTCCATGCCCGGACATTTCCTGGGATCGATTTTTTTCAATATTGCATCCAGCTCCAGCATGGTAAAGGGTTCAGCTAAGGACTGAGAACAGTAATTAGCATTTTGTGCTCTAAGATCAGCATGTTCGGGAAGGTCTTCCATGGAGTCATCAGTTGGGAAAAGATTGTCCAGAATGAGATTGACCGAGTCGTGCCAATTAGTTGATTCAATCGTTCCTACGACCACATTACGTTTGTAATAGCGGGTGCCCTTCGGTTGGTTTGCCTTTGGTGGAGGGTAACACTGTTTCCAGAAAGAAAAATGCAACCCTCAGGCACCGCCTCATTCTGCCACATCGTGAAAAACCGGTAAGAATTCTTTCCGGTGCGACACGTGATCTGGCACAAAGGACGTCATAACCACTGTGCTATCCACGAGAGTTGCCACGTGAAATGGAGAATCCAGAAAAATATGGGCAGCTGTAGGTATATTGGGCTCACTTCTTTTTCTTCTAATTTTTTTTTTATTTTTGCAACAAAGCAGCTAAGGCTGAGAAACGGTAATGTATTTTGCATTGTGTATATTCTATGGTTAATCGTACAGCGATCATAACCACTACGTTAATTGCAACGCAATTGATTTCTGTGGAAATGCATTATACAGTGATTGAAGTCTCGTTGAGAAAAACTATTTTTTGAAAGAATAAGTAATAGAAATTTCAGAAAAAAAGAACCTGAAGAGGATGCATATCAAAAAACGAATGAAAAGATTATTGGAATCCGGATTCAGTGCGATTATATTCCATTAAACATCCATTAAAAAAGTAAAACAAGTGGATAGATAACGAAATAACTAGCAGTTCCTATTACGCCACAAGCATCCTTGCCGTGATGAGTATTTCTTTCTCCAAATGGCGAATAAACAGCATTTTTATCATTAGTATAAACTATAGAGGAAAGGATTGCTCTCAGTATTCTTAGAGGCAACTGATGCAACGAAACAACTTGATATAGCATCTCCAAAAAACTCCTACCACCTAACTTGTACATTCCCTCTAATAATGCGTCTAATCCTTCTAATTATTCATATTTCCTAGTAGTAGTAGTAGTGGCATGTGATGCAAGAAAGCAAGTGTATGAGCTTATGCAGCATCAGCCAAAAAAAAAAAAAAAAAATTACAAAACAATTCCCTCTAAATGTTTGTTCCTCCTTAAATTTATTTAACCTATCAACTTTCACATTCAAGTTTGTTCAAGAAATTAACCACCCGCTGGCTAAAGGCAAATTTCCGCACATCTATTCTACATCTGTCCTTCCTCAATTTCAATTTATACCCTCTTAGGTTCGTAATCTGAACAAGTGGAAGAATCCCATGAGAATTCAGCATGCTCAACCCATTTCAAGCCCTTGTACACCTCAATCAGATCACCTCGCAGGTACCTAGTCTCCAGCCACTGCAATTTGCAGAACTTAAGCCTCTCTTGGTAAGAGGATCCCTTCGTTCCCCTCACCAATCTTGTTGCCCTTCTTTGTACACGCTCAAGCAAATCTACATCCTTCCTAAAATGAGGCCTCCAGACCTGTCACAGTACTCAAGGCGTGGCCTGACGATTGCCTTATACAGAGAGACAATCACCTCCTTTTCCCTGCTAGCAAAATTCCTATATATCATTGACAAAACCCCATGACCTGCCCTAGCAGCCTGTCTGCATTGCTCAGAAAACTTCATATCTGACTGCACAATTACTCCCAGGTCTCTTTCATTTTCTACCATATTAAGTGTAGTACCACACAGTTGGTACGTTTCTCTGAGGTTACTTTTACCCATATGCAATACTTTGCATATTCCACAACACCAGAAAGAAGTTTGATCAGGCAATTAATTACTCTCTGACTGAAAGAAATATTTCTGCACATCCCTCCAGCAATCATCCTTTTTCAATTTAATGTATGCCCCTGACGTGTATCATCCGAAAAACAGGATGCCATCAGTGTTTAGTTTACCCAATCATTTAAAAACTTTAAGCACATCAATCAGGTTCCCTAACACTGGAGAGTAGTTTAGAGACGATGCAATTTTCAAAACTACAGTTCTTCGTGGTAGGAGTAACAATGTTTAAGTAAAAATTTTGTTCCCCGCGTAATCTTGTAGCTCTTCTTGCACCAGTTCCACTAGATCCACATCCTAAAATTACGGTTTCATATCTGCATGCGATGATCCAGATAAGGTCTAACCGTTGCTTTATACAATGGGAAAATCACCTCTTTATTCATGCTGGAAAAATTCCTATATATCATTGAGAGAACCCATGTCTGCGCGGATACACAGTGGTATCCTCACCGTCCTCCCTACACCGGGTGGAAAAGGTTCAGGTTCGAATCCCGTCGATGACGCGAGGAACTTTAATGGGCTTTTTTCACTCGGTGGCTCAGTTAGTCAGTCTCAGGCGTAGGTAGCAAGGTTTTTTCTCTCCAGAAAGTAGGGTTTTATCGTCCAGCAAAACAGGCAAATCGACAAGAGAGCACACTCAATTTACAGATATAATACATATATAAGTGTATGTAAAAAATTACCGGGTGACCCTGATATAATATTTTGGTTAGGTGGTTTGGTTTGACAGTACCCCATAAGTTTTCCTAACAGCATCACTGCATTGTTTTGAGAACTCCATGTGGAACTCTAAAATTGCTTCCCTGTCTTTTTTTTGTTCTGTACTAACTTTAGTGGGGTACCATTAGGGTTGCAAGACGTCCTTTATTTCAAAGGACAATCCATTTTAGCCAAACTGTGCTTGTCCTTTATTTAAACGAGAAAGGACGCAATTTATCCTTTATTTTCGTTTTTCAATGTCTGTGCCTCGTAATGGCAGCGGCTGATTTCCGCACAGGCGTAGGAGGCGTACGCTTCGGACCCCACATGCGCATGGTCCCCCAAACCGACAAAAAACTACAATTTCATTTCAAAGCTTTTAACAGGGGGATATATTAAAAACCCTCGCAAATGCAAAATGTGCCACTGAGAAATGAATCATAAAGAGATAATCTTAACCTATTCTAGCCTCTCCGGCTCATATATGTAGTTTCACGAACATCATGCACTTAACTTCATACTTCTAGATGAAATTATATTTTTTTTTGACAAAGCATAAAAACTTGCACCTGTGTGGCCATGATCTAATTTTCACGAAAATGGGGCGACTGGTAGAAAATTAACAAAATCATAGGTATCGGAAAAAATCACTTTTTATAATATGGAGTTCAATGGAGTATAATATGGTCCTTGAGGTTGTCACAGACATTCTCTCAGATAAGCCAGACAAGCTGTACTTGCTACCTGGGAGTCTAAAACGCTGATGGAACTGATATTCGGGTGACACTCAAGTCAAGTGGACCCAATTTCGGCGAAGTCCGGACGGTCTGTGACAGCCAATTCTCTGCTTGCACCTTCACAATGGTGGGATTGTTAGTAATCCTGGGTATAACCTCCATGCACAAGTACATGGTGGGTGACCACCCAGGTGTGAACCAACGTAAGCAGGGGTCGAGGTGTGGCGCCCACACCACATGGAGGAATGCCGCCCACTCTATGTTACCAGGCAATACTAGGTGGTAGATGACTCATCAACCGGTGCAATACAACCACTTTGCTTATTGGAGGCTTGAAGTGGAGGAACCCATGTTTAGTCTCTAGAGCTAAGTTCTGGTCAACCCTTCCCTATCTCTTCCATCATGCAGTATGATTGATGACTTTTGAGGTTATCATGAACGTCGTGGCGAGATCCAATATTTCTTACATTTCGAGGGTACAGCTCTAAAACGGTGTTCGCAGGCCGGCCGCTAGTTAGTACGCCGGACCGAACCTATTGGTAACTCTCTACGACGCTTCCGGTTCAGCTAGTGTATACTCTTGCTACCTCTACTCTGCCAGATAGTGACTGGAGGGAGTGCGAGTAGTGTGTATGCAGGGAGCATTGTCGAGGCCACGTTATGTCAAGGATCTGGGTATATTCTTACCATGTGTACGCCATATCCAAAAATTTCATTACTTCATACAGCATATCCCATTCACATTTTCTTACTATTGAACACGCCATGAATTGTCAAACTAATAGAGCAAACTTATCTGCGAAAAGATCTAAACCTCCCAAGCACTTTCTAATTCATATCACAAATATACGTCGTCTCAATTCTAATCTCAACGATGTCCATTTCCACTTGCAGTCTGCCAAACCCCATGTACTTTTTCTGACAGAATCTCAGCTATCGGTTGATTCAACTACTGCTCATCTCAAATATCCAAATTATTCGATGTATGATTCCTTTCGCCTCAAAGGTCGTACTTGTTCATTTGTCCGTTCTGATATTCCCTGTCAGAGACTTGGCAATTTGGAATCTCCTCTCTTTGATCTTCTGTGGCTTAAAATCGATCTATCTCATTGTGTCAGATTCATCTGTTGTCTCTACCGTTCTCCCAACTCCACTAATCACTTGGAACTCTTTGACTTCCTCTCTTTGCAACTTGACTTTCTTCAGTCCAACTTTCCTAACAGTGAGGTAATTTTCCTTGGGGATTTTAATGTACACAACTCCAGCTGGCTTCCGTTTTCTAGTCACAACGACCCAGCAGGTCGAGACACAGGCTTTTGCAATTACTAATGACCTTGCACAGATTGTTCATTTACCTACAGGAATACCGGACAATCCTAATCATACAGCCAATACGCTTGATCTTTTTCTCACAAACAACCCTTCTAAGTACACGGTCGAAGTGAGAAGTCCTTTAGGCACTTCAGATCACAACTTGGTGATTGTATCTTTTTTCCAATGGAGCCTTTGTCTCCCGGCTATTCCCAACCGCGTGTTGTTTGGCATTACAAGAATGCAAAATGGGATGACCTGCGCGAGTTCTTTTCTTCTTTTCCTTGGTCGGATTACTGTTTCAAAACTTCTGATGTTAACGTTTGTTCAGATCGTGTCAGTGAAATTATTCTTGCAGGAATGGAATCCTTTATCCCACACTCCACTTTAAAACTCGTCCTTTATCTAAACCTTAGTTTTCCAATAAATGCGCTAAGGCTGTTCAAGAGAAGAATGTTGCATATCATAATTGGCTTGTTTCTAATTCTTCAATTTCATTTTCTGCCTGCACCAAAGCTCGCAACAATTTTAAAGCAGTTATTAATCAGTCCAAACTTGAGTTTGAACAGGCTAAGAGTAGAAAACTTCCTTCTTGCCCTAATGGTATCCGAGCATTCTGGTCTATTGCCAAAGAGTTTGGCCGCAACTTTTGCCCATCTATGCTCCCACCTCTGTCGAAACCAGATGGTTCTGTTGTCACTTCAGCCAAGGATAAAGCTGACCTGCTAACATCCCATTTTTCTTCCAACTCATGTATTAATGATCTTGGTAAAACACCTCCCACTATTCCCAACACGCTTCATTCAATGCCTCCTGTGGTCTTCCGTCAAAAGGATGTTAGAAGGACTTTGACGAATCTTGATGCTAAGAAAGCTCCAGGTCCCGATGGTATTTCTCCACTTGTTCTCAAAACCTGTGCTCCTGAACCTACTCCTATTCTTTGCCGCCTTTTTTCACTTTCTTATTCCAAAGATGTTTTTCCTTCTGCTCGGAAATTTGCTCATATCCAGCCAGTTCCTTAAAAGGGTGACAAGTCCCTCCCAATCAATTATCGTCCCATTGCAATTAGTTCTACTCTTTCTAAAGTAATGGAGAAATCAATTAACCGCCAACTCTTAAACTACCTAGAAACCTTCCGTCTGATCAACGATCGCCAGTATGGATTCCGTTAGTGTCGATCCACTGGTGATATTCTGGCTTATGTTACCCATTTATGGACTAATTCAATGGAAAGGTTCGGTGAAACACAAGTAGTTGCTCTTGACATCTTAAAGGCTTTCGATCGTGTTTGGCATAAAGGTCTTCTAAACAAGCTTCCATCTTATGGTTTGCCAACTGTTTTTAGTAATTGGTTATCCAGTTTTCTCTCTGATCGCTCACTGAGGGTGATGGTAGATGGCTCTCTGTCTTCTAACTTCTCCACTAATGCCGGTGTCCCCCCAAGGTTCAGTTCTTTCCCCCCACTCTTTTCCTCTTGTATATTAATGACCTTCTTCCATTGACTGGAAATCCTATCCATAGTTTTTCTGATTATAGCACATTGCATTCCACTTTCCATTTTGAGAAACCTTGTCCTGCTCAATTAGCTTCAACTTCTCGAATATCCGCTACCAATTCCTTAAATTCCGATCTTCGAGTAATTCTCTGGGGCAAAGACAACTCAGTTGATTTCAACCCTTCTAAAACTCAGTCTTGTCTTATGTCTCGCAAAAAGGATTCTTCTGCTCCTATGCTTATCTTTAGTGACACTCCGATTTCTAGGCAAAATGATATATCTCTTTTGGGGATTACCCTGACTTCTAATCTCTCTTGGCACAAGCACATTATAAATATTGCTTCCTCTGCATCTAAAAAACTTGGTTTTCACTTTCGCTCTCGGCGTTACTTTTCTTCCAAACAGCTGCTCACTCTGTATAAATCGCAAATCCGCCCTACCATGGAATATTGTTCCCACATCTGGGTTGGTGCCCTCAAAACCTCTCTCAGGCTTCTTGATTCCATTCAGAAGAGGGCAGTTAGATTAATTAATGATTCGTCTCTAACAGAGTCTCTCAACTCGCTGTCTCATAGACGTACTGTTTCTGCTGCATGCCTCTTCTACAGATACTTCCATGGGCACTGTTCTTCTGAATTGGCTTCTATAATTCCCGCGCTCTCTTTCAAAACAGTCCAAACACGTGCCGCCACCAGCCAACATCCATTTACTGTCCAACTTTTCATCTTCCTCGTTTATTCATTCAACTGCCATTTTCTGGAAGAACCTTCCTTCATACGTATTTCCTGAAAATTACAGTCTACAGAAGTTCAAGTCCAATGTCAACAAATATCTTCTTTCGTCTTCTCAATCTCCAACCCAAGCACGGTACTAAGTACTATAGGTTCTAATACCTCTCGTGTTTGGGGTTTACATAAAAAAAAAATGGCTTTGTTTAAATTGTTTTTCCTATAAGTTTACAAAGAAACATTTATCTATTTCATTTATGCTGTTATAAGCACCAACATATGTCATGTTATATACAAACAAATTTTATTTTTTAGCCATAAAAAATAGAATTTCTTTCAAAAAAGAAGAAGAGGCTTTGTTCTTATAACAAAAATTTGGGTTGAGAATACAAATGATCCTCATGAGGCGAGATGTCTCCTATGCAGGATTTAAAGTTGGTAATATGAGCATCTTAGCAGTTACTCAGTATAAAGACTCACAAGCTCAAAAATCGGCAAATTCTTCAAATTTTCTTGATAGGTTTCTTGGGAAAAAGAATAGGAAAAAGAGGATTCAGCAGATGAAATAACTCATACTTATTATTCAATTAAGCATCGCCATTCTTATAACTCATTAGATTGTTGCTTGAAATTTAACTCTAAACTTTACAATGATTCAAAAATTGCACCACAAATATCTTGTGGAAGAACTAAATCTGCTGCCATTGTAATGTTTTAGGTAAAAAAGCATTGAAAATTGTTTTGGATGATTTAAAACATCATGACCCACCATTATTTTTTTTTTGTGTACAGATTGATGCTTCTAATAGAAAGAACATGAAAATGTTTCCTTTCAGTCGATTCAGTACTTCAACGAAGAATATGGTCCTACAAACTATGTCGTTGATTTTTTTGAAAATTCTGATGAAATTGCAGATGGAATATTTGAGTGCCTAAAAAATTCAATGAGTAATTTTGGATTGGAAAATTGTATCTAGTTTCAATGCAGACAATGCAAATTGTAATTTTGGGAGTAATAAATCCTTATTCCAAAATGTTAAGAAATTAAATGAAGACGTAATTAAAGCAAACTGCCATGCTCATATTATTCATAATTTAGCTAAATATGCTTTCGATAATTTAGATTATATAGAATAGACAATATAGAATTTATTGTCTCGAAAATATATGGTCATTTTTCTGTTTCAGCTAAAAGAAGGGATAACCTTAAAGAATTTCATGAGTTTGCCGAAACAGAGTTTAAGGACATTTTAAGGCACGTACCAACTAGATGGCTTTCTTTACAACCATGTATAGAACGAATTTTGCTATCATGGAAGGCTTTGAGCCTTTGTTTCGTAAGCAAACCAACAGCTTTTTAAAATCCTTCAAATTAAAGAAAATTCAACAGGGGTCCCTATGATTATAGAATTATATTTTCTTTTCTCAATGTGTGTGATCGAAATAATTTTCAAAGCAATAAAAGAGCTTTATTGCTTTGAAAATTTAAAAGCAATAAAATAAAAATGCACTAAACTTGCATTAAAATATTTGGATCAATTCATGCTTTTTATATCATCCATATCGTTCATTATCCTTATATATCAATCCATATCCTTCCTCATAGAAAGCCATGGTTTACCGTTAAATATTTTAAATTCTAAATTAAACTAAAATTTGAAAATATTTATAGTCAATATGAAAACTATAATTTTTAAACCAAAAATGAACTAAAAAATCATTCAATTTTCCTTTTTTTTGGGGTTCAGTGAGCGTTGGAGAGTGGTAGCATTAATTATTTTTGAGTATCCTTTAATCCATTCATAGAAATCTGGCAACCCTAGCTACCACCCAAGTGCTGTCGTGGTAGCACAATGGGTGAAATCACCGTCCTCCCTATACCTGGAGGAAAAGACCTGAGTGCGGATTCCGTCAAAGACAAAAGGAATTTTTGTGGGTTTTTTCACAACGTATCTGAGTTAATCAGTCTCAGGCAAGGATAACATGGTTTTTCTCCAGAAACCCATATTTTCCTTCCAGCGAACCAGCAGCCCGAAACAGCAGCCTTATAATTTAAGGCGCAATAAAAATGCACTAAATATGGCCTAATTTGCTGATGTGCCTAAAACCCAATAACAGCCAACCAGCAAAAGTTGCATGGTTTTTCCTCCCAGAAATTCATGTTTTTTCATCTAATAAACAGAAAAATCGTCGCAGAACATGCAAAATTTACAGAGATAATATGTTATTTTGGATGACAGCTACCCACTGCCTTACATTTCTAAATGTCAAATTTCAATTGCCACTTCTCAGCCCATCTGCTTAATTGTTTTGCGCCTTATGGCTGCATTACCTTGCATTTATAAATGTGAAATTTCAATTGACACTTCTCAGCCCATCTGCTTAATTTTTTTATGCCTTGTAGCTGTAGCATTCCCTGACTACTGTAATTATCCACCCTGCTAACCTTTGTATTATCTGCAAACTTAGATATTAAGCCTGATATAAACCTCACGAATATCATTAACAAATATAGAAAACAACGGCCCAGCCCTGAAACCCGGTGAAATCCGATAATATCATTAATCCATGAAGAGCAGTAATCATTAATAAACATTCTCTGTCTTATTCGACTCAACCATCCCTTTATCCATAGCAGTAACTTTTCTGTAATGCTACATTGCTCCAATTTGTTTAGCGGTCTTTAATATTCAACAGTATCAAAAGCTTTTCTGAAATGTAAGTATATGATGACAAAATTATCTTTTGCATCCAGTTCCTTTGTTGCTGTGTCACAGTATCGAATCAGAATGGTCAGACAAGATTGACCCTTAACAAAACCTATGATGTGACGGCAATATGACTGCATTCCTGTTTAGGTCATTTTGCATTACTTCTTTAACCAGTGACACCATTATTTTCCCTGGAAACGAAGTCAAGCTAACAAGTCTGCAATTACTCCATCTCTCTTTGATTCTCCCTTTGTGAATTGGATACATTGGCACATTTCTAGTCCATAGGGACCTCTTCTGAATCTAGTGGTAATTCTCTCACAATTATGAGTGCGTCCAAGGACGCGCTCGTAATTATAGCTAAAGGTTTTCTTATTTCTTTTGTTGTCTTCCTATACTCTGTGATGTTCAAATTATAGCACTGTATTCCTGTTTCTTCAGCAACCGCAATACAGTGCTGTATAAGTTACTTTAAGCGAGTGGTCAGCTAAAAAAGTCGGAGACAGTCTCCTGTGGACTACAGTGAAGCGAGTAGCGCTGTCTCCTGTATGGCTACCGCAACTGTAGTTCATCATGCGAGTATATTATGAAGTAATGAAGCTAGAGACAGACAGACATGACATTGTACCAGACGAAACTACACACAAATTGGTTGGACCGGCTCCCGACTGTAGAAGTCAACGAACAGCAAATAGCAGACCAGAGACGGACCATTGTCAACAAGAACCTGATAGCATCTGCAATCTTTGAAAAACTCAGGCAGGATGTGAGCGGCCAATTACAAACAACAACGAATACGGACGCAACGAAATAAGAACTGGAGGAGGAACAGCAACTACAATAACAACAACAAACAACTGAAGTGGTAGCAGATAAGATCGTAATATCCAGGGAGAGTGGAAGAAAGCCTTAGCAGAATTCAAGGGAATGTACCCCGCTTAGACCCACAGCATACCGAATCAGAGACCCACAGAATCCTGTGGCAAGTCACAGACCATTTCAATATACAAATATTGCCGGCTTATCTACAAATACACAAATAATACCGGATTGTTGTTGAGTACTGTTCTCGTGCAGTACAGCCACGACAATGACAGGCTTGTGGGCAGGCAAGTTGTCCTGGTGGAACGAGACTCCTTTGCCAAGTTTTCCTCAGTATTTGTCTTGGTGATTTCAAACAAATTCCTCACAAGATATGCGTAATATGCCCCTGTGACTTGGCGCATAATGGCCTTTAACTGCCATTGTGCCGTAATACCTCCAACAACAACAGCCCCCTGCGACTGACTGGCCTTTCTGAAGCAAATCTACTGGCAACATTTCATCAGCATGCCAAAAAACTGATTCCATCACCTTGCCAGCAGAAGGAATCAACTAGGCTTTCTTTGGGAGGGGAAGAGTTGTGTTTCCACTGTTTGGACGGTTCCTTTGTCTCTGACTGAAAATGATGGACCCACGTCTCATCTATGGCCATCTTGCAAGCAAATTAACTCAATCTGCTTGAAAACGAGGCAAATGTTCACTTGACAACTCTTGTGCGTTTTTGATCTGCTGTAAACGACTTTGAGATTCATCGTATTGACACCGTTTTCACAGCGAGAACCTTTCTTATTATATGATACACACATTCAGATGAGATGCCGAAGACGCTAGAATCTCATCTGAACGTGTGCAAGATGTGGTAATCACTTAACACCGGATCTTGCACACTTCAACAACAACTTCTGGAGTGAAGGATGTGGCAGATCTCTCTCTCTCTCTCTCTCTCTCTCTCTCTCTCTCTCTCTCTCTCTCTCTCTCTCTCTCTCTCCATAATCACTCCAATTTTCTTTTGTTTCTTCAAAAAGAATTAACAAGAAAAAACGCCACAATACTCAAGCGGCCGGTTTGCGAAGCTCTTTAAAAACGAAACTAAAACAATTCGAAATATACTCTCAATCACTTAACTAATTTCGTAGTTAAAATGTATATTTAGGTTAATATCATAAACCCGACTTATCGTCATGACCTTTCCAGTATGACAATTATTTGTAGAAGAAAAATTCGAGGGCGAGATTGTGAACAAGCATTCAGAGTAAATCATTAGAATTTCATTCAAATCCAGATAACGTTAGCAATTTCATAGGTAAAGCAATTCCCATGGTATGCTTGTACATCAGACAACAATAAAAACCTCAATTATTTTTGTGTCATTTTATTGATACCAAAAAAAAATTACATAATCAGGGAAACCAAAAATCAAGATTCCCCACACGAAAAGTTTAGTGAAATTCTGCCAGATTTTCCTCTTTTTTTTTAATGTCCAAGACCATAAGATCCACTTGTGATATAACAAATGAGTAATCAAAACAAAGAAATAGTCACTTTTGAAAATATTGGCTGCAGGAAATTTTGAAGGATGTGTCCTTTGTGTTAATGATCGGCTGGTCCATAATATGTTCTCCCCATTGACTCAAATGCCATTTTCACGTGTATCAAAGATATTGTTTTTCGGTTATTGTGCTCTGCACAAATCTTCGCCTTGCGCAGCAATTCTTCAAAGAAATTATATATTTCCAGCCTTACCGCATCATACAAGCTTTGAGAAATTCTGATTATACCTGCTCTTCTAGCCATTCTCTTGATGGACGTATTTCTGATCATCTTTCTGAATCCTGGCGAAAGGGAACGAGGCGATGATTTCATTTTCAAAGCTGCACGCACTGATTATTTAGAATGGGGAATGAAGTCACTCCTGATTTAATTACCTAAACTGTTAGCACTGCATTATTAACTGAAATAACGTAATAATCAACATAAAGAATTGTTGATGTAAATTCGAAAAAATTGCATTGTCCATTGGTACGTCACTCACATGATGTAACAATAAGAAAGTTCAATTCTAATTCCACAATCATTTATTAGTCTCCTGTTGCAAAAACAAAAAACAAAGAGAAAACGAAAAGCAGGTCCTTAAATAGAACCTAGAAATCGTATATCAATGTTTCAATACTTGACAGTTCTTTTTCTGATTCATATGAATTTGAGATTTTGTGTTCTTCCGAAAAGGTTCTATTTCGGAATTAAAATGGAGGATTAATGAAAGATTAAAAAGCCAATAAAGAAGCATATGTTTATTCGTATTCTTACTCCCAACATGGGTCATATTGAACGTAAGGTGTGTGTAAATCCATCAGAGAGTCCTTCGGTGTCAGATGAGGCCGTCCATTTTTCCTTAAGGAATGTGACAACTCTATTATTTTTGTTTGATTAAAATTAAACTTCAGAATTTATGAGAATCAGCTTGCAACCATCCGTGATGCTTGGAAATTCCATTTGTCCCACTCAATCTTGGAATGATGAAATGCCTATTTTTATTAATTACCGTAGCTTCTGCTCATCCATGAGGCTGAGTAGAAGCAACGAAGCCTACTGAAAAATCTCTATGCCGCCGTCTGTTGGAGGAAGTTTAAACTACAACGCTTCCGTGTATTTTCAAACGCATCCAACATAAGTGCAACAGCACCAGTCTGGAAACTTTATTGGCGTACCTCGTAAGTTATACTTTTCACCACATTTTTGGGTCTTTGGTGGCGACAGCCCACGTAGTCAACTCCTGTGACATCCCTGTACCCACGATTGAGTTGGTGTGTGTTTAAATGACACTGCAGCTAGAACAATATATTACGTTCGTAATAGCGGGTTCCCTTCGGTTGGTTTGCCTTTGGTGGAGGGTAACACTGTTTCCAGAAAGCAAAATGCAACCTTCAGGCACCGTCTCATTCGGCCACATCGTGAAAAACCGGTAAGAATTCTTTCCGGTGCAACACGTGATCTGGCACAAAGGATGTCATAACCACTGTGCTATCCACGAGAGTTGTCACGTGAAATGGAGAATCCAGAAAAATATGGGCAGCTGTAGATATATTGGGCTCGCTTCTTTTTCTTTTAACATTTTTTTATTTTTGCATCAAAGCAGCTAAGGCTGAGAAACGGTAATGTATTTTGCATTGTGTGTATTCTATGGTTAATCGTACAGCGATTGTAACCACTACGTTAATTGCAAAGCAATTGATTTCTGTGGAAATGCATTACACAGTGATTGAAATCTCGTTGAGAAAAACTATCTTTTGAAAGAATAAGTAATAGAAATTTCAGAAAAAACGAACCTGAAGAGGATGCATATCAGAAAACGAATGAAAAGATTATTGGGATCCGGATTCAGTGCGATTATATTCCATTAAACATCCGTTAAAAAAGTAAAACAAGTGGATAGATAACGAAATAACTAGCAATTCCTATTACGCCACAAACATCCTTGCCGTGATGAGTATTTCTTTCTCCAAATGGCGAATAAACAGCATTTTTATCATTAGTATAAACTATAGAAGAAAGGATTGCTCTCAATATTCTTAGAGGCAACTGATGCAACGAAACAACTTTATATAGCATCTCCAAAAAACTCCTACCACCTAACTTGTACATTCCCTCTAATAATGCGTCTAATCCTTAATTCAGGCTCTGGAAATAAAATAACAAACTGGGCAATAGGATTCACCCCCCCAAATTTTTAAACGCTTAATACAGAATGTCGTATCTTTCTTGGTTTCACTTCACTTAAATTCCGTCATATCACAGTGGTTACTAAATGTTTCCGCTGTCTGGCCATAGGCCAGACAGCGGAAACATTTAGTAACCACTGTGATATGACGGTCTTATGGGCGCCTCCACAGTGCCCATAAGACCGTGTCTTGTGGGCACTGTGGAGGCGGTGGACATGTGTTTGCTGAATGCACACACAGGGAAGAACCCCCTCTGTGTGTCAATTGTAAACGACGCAACAGAGATTGTCAGCATTCAGTCCAAGACAATAACTGTCCGGAGTATAAACGAGCTGTTGAACTAATAAACCAAAAAACTCATAATGAATAATACGGCCGCTACAAATTTTTCTAACGTTGTGGGTGTGAATTTTGAGGGTATAAAAATACTGCAAATAAACTGCCAGCGTTCACGAGTGGTCATGGATGAAGTAAGACTGGCAATGATTGAAAATAATTATGATCTTATATATTTTCAAGAACCTTATTATTCGACTCAAGTAGGGGGCTTGATTCACGGGGTTATGGAATTCCCGTTATCCCTCAGAATTTTTCATTCTATAGAAACCCCTCCTAAAACTGCAATAGCAGTATGCAATCATGAATTAGCAGTGACAACCATCTCGGGAGAGTGTACAGACACTAACTTGTCTTTTGATCTTGTCTCCAATTATTACTTTTCATCTAGTTTCTCTGTATTGCCCTCCGTCAGCAGATATTCAAACGTCCTTACATCACCTGGATCGTATATTAACAAATTTGCTTCAGGGAATTTAATTATATGCGCTGATTTAAATGCCAAATCATCTTTTTGGCACAGCAGAATTTCAGACAACAGAGGTTCTGCTGTGGAATATTTAATATTGTCTTACAATTTAGTAGGTCAAAATTTGCCAAACAGACCTTACACATTCTCTTCCTTAAATGGAACATCAAACATTGATGCAACTATCACCCCTGTTAAACTGGACGGGCAGATAACTAATTGGGATGTTCTACCATCACTTATTAACAGTGATCATAACGCTATAGTATTCAGTATCAAACCCACAGTTAGAAATGCGGATCTACAGCTGGTGGACTTGAGAAGATATTCCATGGAAAAAATTAAATGGGACAAGTTTAAGAATTTTCTAAATTTGTTCTTTCGTCCTAATGTGGCTTCTACTTTAAATTCCTTATCTACCATAGAATATACAAACTATGTTCAGTCACACTTATTCCTTGCTATGAGCTACTCTGCCAAACGTAAACAATCCAGACGCCCATCTGTCCTCTGGTGGACTTCGGAACTTACTGCATTAAGAACCCAAACCATGAACGCTAGGAAAACTTACCAACGAAATAGGCACCTGGCAGACACTGATGTCCAGAGACTGAAAGAACAATACAGTGATCTAAGGAAAAGGCTACATAAAGCCGTCGCAGATGCAAAAATTGAATGTTGGCAAAACTTTGTTCGTAACACGGGAAACACCGAACCGTGGGGTCTAGTGTACAAGATTTCCAGGAACAAGTTAATCTCTGGAGACATATATAACACTGTTATAGTGGACGGACAAGAAACCACCGACTGGTACTCTACTGTTGATACTATTGTAAATAAGCTTTTTCCTCAAGAAAATCCAGAGGATGATTCTCCCAAACAAGCAGAAATTAGGAGAGACAATCAACAATATATTGGAACATGTGACGTCAATCCTTTTACTCTAGTTGAACTAGGAACAGCTGTTTCCAAACTAAACAGTAAAAATTGTCCAGGGAAGGATCTGATAGAAAACCAGATAATAGTCAAATTTTATGACCTATTTCCCAATATCCTCCTCAATCTCATGAACAAGTGTTATATCGAGGGAGTCTTTCCAAGACTGTGGAAGATTGCCCTACTTAAAGTTTTACATAAGCCTGGGAAGTTGACATCTAATTCCAGGACATACAGACCGTTCTCCCTATTGGCAAATTTGAGGAAACTTTTTGAAATGCTGCTCTCTCCAAGAATAAAAAAAACGTAACAGGATAACAATCTATGTTCAATTAATCAGTTCGGGTTTAAAAAAGGTTCTTCAACAGAAGATGCCATTGCCACCCTCAAGAACTATGTAGAAAACTCCCAAGCTAAGTACGTGTTGGCAGTCTTCATTGACTTTGAGGGGGCTTTTGACACGGTATGATGGAAAGTACCCTTGTGTCACTGCGCTTGGGAAGATGTGACAACTATACTTATAGAATCATCAGGTCCTCCTTCCAAGACAGATCCATCAGAATTTGTGCAAAACGTCTAGTGTATTCAGTTACCGTTTCCAGAGGATGCCCTCAGGAGTCGGTACTGGGGCCTCTCCTCTGGAACGCAGTCTTAGATCAGTGGATGACAAAATACCACTAGGAGGCTATGAAAATCGCTTACGCCGACGACTTAGTAATTGCTGTTGAGGGCCGTTCGAGGAGGATACTCGAGGAAAAAATACAAATTATATTAAATGATCTATTTGTATGGACCAAACTTAAACTAAAAATATCACCAACAAAAACCAAATTTATGACCTTCAAAGCTCATTTTAACTATAATCGACCTCCTAAGATCTTGATGGGCAACTCTCAAATCCCATATGTATCCCAAAACAAATATTTAGGCATCCTAATCGATGATAAGTTAAGCTTTCTGCCACATGTATGTAAACTTATAGATAAAATAAGGAATTTTATTGCCTCAATAAGAATATCAAGGAAAGAATGGGGACTTAGTAAAAGGATCTTGTTTTTATATTATAAAACAATATTTCTGCCAATAATCTCATATGCTGCAACCATTTGGTATCACAGAGTCATCACGGTTAAAATGAAAATGAAACATTTCTCTTCAAAGATCCATGTTATTATGTGTTTTAAATTCCCCTAGAACTGTATCAAACAACGCATTACAAGTCTTAGCAGGAACCATTCCCCTGGATCTGTATATCGTATTCAAGGGGATGACAGGTCGGCTTAGGAAAGGTTTGGCTTCGGAACTAATGGGAATAACAACATCTGATCCAGTGAACGAGGTCAAACAAGAAAAGAAAAGATTGTGGGAATATCTGACATCTGTGTGGCAGGATTGGTGGAATGCCAGCGAACATGGAATAGTTACGAGGTAATTTATAACCAAAGTGGACTTTACTGCCGCCAAGGAAATAAATCCTTGGTTTGCTCCTTCGATGAATACAACGTACTTATTAACGGGACATGGCTCCCTCAGAGCCAAGTTTCATGAATGTGGACTTGAGCCAGACCCTTACTGCACTTGTGGGGGTGTGGAAACTTGGTCTCATGTTTTATTTGACTGCCCACAGTATCTTCAGGCACGTTTAGAGTTGTTCAGCAGTGTATCTGATCTGACAGAATATAACTAAGTCCCTTGGTAGAAAGCTGTAGGAATTTTAATGCTTTTCAGACATTTTCAGTGACTGTTTTTAAAAGAAGACTAGAAATAAGATCCCTTCACCCTCGAGGAAATTAGATGTAGGATGTACAGATAATTTATTAAAGAAACATATACTAAGATTATTTGTTCAGGTTCTCAGCAGGTTGGTTGTCGCAGTTCGGATGCTTCGATAGAACTCTAATTGGACCCTCGGGGTTAACAGGATTCTCATAAGAATGTTGATTGGTTCTGTGGCGTGAAACCTGAAATTAAAAACTAAGGAACTAGATGGAAACATAGTTTACAAGCGGAATTTCTTCTGAAACTTATGCAGTTATACCTTGTGTGGTCTTAAGTGACATCTAGATCTGTGACCATATAGATATGAACTACCGCATACATACACTTGAAATCTACATGAACTTAATGAAACGTGTTTTTCACAACGAGAACTTTTGTAAGTGAAAATACTCCATTTTCTTACCTATGGACTGTCATTGGAATTCCAAATCATACACAAGTTAGGGCTGTTGGGAAAAAAAGAATAATTAGAAGTCTTCAGCAACTAGAAGAGAACCACCTGAAGAAGAGTTTTAAGACATGCTGGCACAGAACGGAGAAGACTACTGGGATTGACTTCTTTCTTGAATGAAATCAATCTGGACAGTTTAACTTGTGACTTCATTTGAAAATAAGAAAATGTACTGAGAATAATTGAACTGTGGTGAAAAAGACTAAGACTAGGAAATCATGTATATATGTTAATATAATTGTTACAATTGTTTTGCTAGAACATCATGCTAGCCTTGGAGTGGTTGGTCTTGGTGACTCGGGACCAAAATTACCCATCTCCTAAGAACAGGAGTGTTTGATCGAAATACTCAGACCATAATGTATATAACTACTAGGTTTTTTTTTTTGCTGGCTCTCCGGTAAGGGCAACCTAGGAGCAGGATTGCAGGTACTCGCCAGTATTGCACTACCTCTGGCGGGTGCGAGATTTTCGGTGGTAATAACACCGGTACAGGAGGACTGTTGACCCAGGCCCGGTGCTAGGGATGGACACCAGGCAGCAGCTGTCCATACGTTGGCTGCACCCTGGTGGCATAATAGCCTGACGCAAACAAAACAACGCACATTAATATTGCACACATACACTGACATTTTTCAGGCCCATTATGCAGTTTCTGCACCATAACAGAGTACCAAGGTGGAGATGGGCTAAAGCCTAGGAGCCACCCCGATATAAGAACACACAGTACCTTGATTACCATTATATAGAATGGATATATATATGATAATGTTTATAAAACTGTATATAATCTTGTATATAAATTGTTTATATCATGAGAATGTACATAAAATTGTGTGTGTAAATAAATGGAAAAAAATGGAAAGATAATAATGCACCTGTCTGCGCGTGTAGCACAGTGGTATCGTCACCATCCTCCCCACACCAGGCGGAAAAGGTCCCGGTTCGAATCCCGTCGATGACGCGAGGAACGTTAGTGGGCTTTTTTTACTCCGTGGCTGAGTTAGTCGGTCTGAAGCGTAGATAGCAAGGTTCCCCCCCCCCCCCAGAAACTTGGTTTTTTTTCGACCAACAAACAGGAAAATCGACCAGAGAACACACGCAATTTACAGACCAAATAAATAAATGGGTAGATCTAATCATTTAAAGGATACCCTAATATCATAATTTGGGGGGTTTTTAGATAATAATGCACCTTGACACAATCCCGGAGTCTCTACCTCAAGGAATCACGTACTTGAAGGCTAAGAAGGACAAAGATACCAGAGACCAAAATCTCCAAATCGCCGAAGACCCCGGAGTAACATATCACACATGTGGACGATGCTACCTAGCCCCAAAAACAACCTAGCACATCACCACATGATGTAGTGTGATCACCTAGAGGGAGTACACTCGCAGACAACCAGGTGGCCAGGGTATACATCAGAAGCTAACGCAAAAATAACAGCTGATCAAAGAAATTTTTACCTTATTACAAGTATTAGCCTTGGGCCGTACTAGAGACCTCCACTCACAGATTATACTGGGACCATGCTATCATAACGGACAAGACAATCCCACACAACAGACCAGACATAACACTTATTAACAAGAAGGAAATGGCTACCTACCTGATCGACATAGTTGTGCCCAACACCAGCAACCTGCAGAAAACATAAGAAGAAAAGATCAGGAAGTATTCAGACCTAAGGCAGGAAGTCAAAGATATGTAGCATATGGAACAACTACTGGCCATCCCGATCATCGTGTCAAACACCCGCAGGATGCTAAAGAGCTTCCATAAGAATCTAGCAACAATAGGCCTCCCAGAGAACACTTACATGGAACTTCAGAAAGCCGAGATGCTGAACACCTCTAGGACAGTAAGAGAGTTCCTCAACCAACAGAACCAATAACAACAATAGTAACCGGATACAACCAGCCACCCCATGCACTTGGTATCAGTACCCGCCACTTGGCAGAAAACTTTCATAAAAAGGAAGCCCCCATTTGTAGAACAGCTAGTAGGATCGCCGTCGTCCCCACACCGGGTGGAAAATAGCTGAATTCAAGTCCCATCGATGACGTGTGGAATTTTTACGGGCCTTTTTCTCAACGTGGCTGAGTTAGTCAGTCTCAGATCAGGATAGCATGGTTTTTTCTCCCGGAAATTCTGGCTTTTCGCCCAGCAAACAGAAAATCGAACACAGAACGCACGCAATTTAGAGGCAATATATACTGAGCAATATTGCCTTGCTCGCTAATGCTCCCCAAACCCTACAATAACAACAACATAAAAAGGAGAAAAGGTTTTTTGATAATAATAATAATAAAAGTTCGTCTCCTGTTGTCAATAAAGTACAAATTGTGAATGGCGAGAGAGTAAATTTGTTAATAATATTAATAGACATTATTATAAGTTTAGTAATACAGTACTATGCTTACGAAAATGATTCTCTATCTCTCTCTGAATAAGTTTCAAAAATTTATTTTAAATAACTTCTGTTCCTGTCGTGTGATGGCGTACGTAAAACGCGGGAATTCGTGAAGCGCTGGATGGTATCATATGCTTTCTTGGCGTGGTGGATCAAATGTTATCTTCGTGTGCCTTGTGAGATTTGTTATTCCATCCGTGCTCACCAATTTTATTCATTCCTTTCAGTTATTTATTTATTTTTATTGTTTGTTACTATTGTCAGAACGTCACAAAAAAGCCCCTAAAGTGAGTAACAGAATTTATTAATAGAATTCAAAATGATAACAAAACATGAAAATCATAGTTATTGAGGCCAGTTTTGGCTCACTGATCGTTAGCAGAGGGGTTTTTTTTTTTCATATACAGAGATAAGGTGGTTTAACAAATCAAAAAACCCTTAAAATATAGACTGCGTTGAGTCTAGCAAAAAAAAAAAAAAAAAAAAATCCCAGGATGATTGTCGTCTGCTGGCTTCACAAAAAGATGAAAACCATGGGCATAGTTTATTCTACCCTAGAAACCGCACCGATATGGCCACACAAATAACTGCTAATTTTGTTAATATACCAACGTCATCGGCCCCTTCTGAAAAATGGGAGAAACCGAACTTTTGTTTTCGAGTTAGGATTTATTTGACAAAAGTTGGGAAAGTTAAAAGTTAATTGTTTATATTTCCCTCTCCCTTTTTAAAATTCATGTTACTCGTGAATATTTAATTTAATTTAATTCAGAAATTGTAATGAATTTGGATATTTGATCGCGAACATGAGTTTATTAAGAATTTAAAATTAATATTTATAACATGGATTTTAAAGCTCTATTTCGAAATATTTCTGTAAACTGAAGGTAATGCATGTTTAGCAATTAGAAACAGGAGTGTCTTAATACCCTGAACGAAAAGTTTTCTTTTTTTTTAATACAGTTATTACACTTCAATAACATATAATGTTAAATAATTAATTTTATATTTTTTGCCCATCTTTCATAATATTATTTATATAGCTCATTCTCAAAACTATGGGAACTTTGCTTTAAAAAAATGGCTTTTCTTTAAAGAATTTATAAGATTTTCTTATAAACTCTAATATCTTTAAAAACAGTGTAATGTGTGTGTGTATATATATATATATATATTTGTGTGTATATATATATATATATATATATATATATATATATATTGTGTATATATACACATTACTCCTTATTCTTTATTTAACAATTATATATATATATATATATATATATATATATATATAATTGTTAAATAAAATAAAATTTTAATTAAAAAAAGTATCAAAAAATTTGTATGCAAATTATTATTTATTTATTTATTTATTCTTATTTATTCTTATTGATATGATTTGTTATTAATAGTATTTTTAGAAAATCATATAAATATCAAAATTTTCAACAAACATTTCCAAAGTTGCTCAGAACCCTGGTTGAAAATTACTAATATAGCCATGATGAATTTTTTGATTTCTTATCCCTAAATTATGTAATTTTATTTGTGTAAAACTTATTATTTATTAATATTAGTTTAATCAAATATCATTTATAATCATATCTTTCTAGATTTTAAAACTAGAGAAAAAATGAAATTGCACATTCCTCAGATATCATGGCATGGCAGACTTCCAATTCTTAGTATTGACTTCCAGATCTGTAAAGGAACAGTATATCGACTAGCCACAGGTGGAACAGACAACCATATTCTGGTTCGTATAAAGTATTATTTTATATTAGAAAAGGTAATAAAATTGAGATTTAATTTTAGAATTCATAGGTAATTTTTGCATAGTTTTAGAGAGTTTGGATATGAAACATTTTTTAAATGAAAAATGAAATTCTAGTTTTTTCACATATATTTCATTATAAATTTCCATTTTTATGGTGCAATAACTCAACAGATGAATTATAATGTGGAAAATTATACTAGCAGCATGTATCCTAACTTCAAAATATATTTAAGTCCCTATTTGGGACAATATGATAAAATCTAATTTAATTCAGGTTAATATTAATCAGTCACCATTATGGATTAGTGACAGCCTTATTTCAAGGAGGAGTGATATAAAATATAAAGATATAATAATATTCATATAGTGAAAGGAAGCCACAGGCTTTTGCTGCACTGACTGGTGGAGGAACCAGTAGATAAGAAAATATAACTTCCCTCCTCACATAGGTAACTATCCAGTTGACCTTTAAATTTATTCGAACTGTCAGCTTCAATGACCTACAAAGGCAACCTGTTCCAGCAATCAGAAACTCGGCTAAAGGAAACTTGCAATCTAGTCTGAACCTCTTTCCCTGTAATTTGAATTTATGTCCCCGAGTTTTGGAATTCTCTGTACCGGTGAAAATTCCACCTTCGTTCATTCTATTACCGCATCTCAGAGCCTTATAAACCTCAATCAAGTCACCTCTGAGGTGCCTGACTGTCAAGCTGTGTAACCATGTCATAACACACAACATGGTTTTAAGGGAATGTTTTAAGTTAGTTAAACATAATTATGTTTAAGTTAGTTAAACAATTTTCCCCTAACTTAGTAGGCTATTTTGACGATGTTGAAGGCAAGTCAGAAATAGATATTAAAAGAAATTAATGAGGGAAAAAGTGCTAGTAAGATATATAAATAAAGATGACATGATATTATATAAACACTATCTTAGTGACAACCCTAACACAGGACAAAGTCCTACCAAAAGCCATGGAATACTGGTTTTCAACAACGCATGTATTTATTCAAAATAATTAATAATTTGTTACTTCGGCGCATTTTGGAAGGCTTTCTAATAATTTTTTGATAAGAAAGGCCGAAATATTATGCTCCTCAAACATTTATGAGTTACACTAACAAAGAGAGCTGCCTTCACTTTATTGCATGTTTCCTTGAAGTTGCTACAATGTAGGACACACAGAATTGTCCAAAACATCACTATAAGAGCCATTAATCTCGGTTCCATGCACTCCAACAAGTGAGCCTAGCCAGTACAATAAGAAACACCTATGAACTACAACTCCTCCAAACTTCACAGTTGGACAACACAGTCACGTAGTAATCATCCTCTAGGCATTTTGCATACAGAAACATGTCCATCAAGCTGAAAGCTGTATAGCATGACTCCTGCTGCACACGACCAATTTCTGTTGATTGACAGACTAAGTTTACTGTGCCTTGCAATGTCATTTGGTGATATGCATTAGAATTTGTAACCAAAAGGTTGTAACTACCTCTGTTCCATGAAACATGACATACAACTCTCTACATGCAGAAGTACTTTACAGGCTTGCCTGTAAGCATTCTGAATGTTGCTGTGTCTGCTCACAGCTCCAAATTTGCATTGTCTATGATGTGGTGGCAAGATAAGGTAAACAGCTGTCGCTTTATTTTATGGCTACGTGGGTTCAGTGTCACCTCTGGCCTTCCATTTAGCACATTGCCATTTGTCAATTTCAGAATGAAACTCTGTTAGCTGTTTCTATGTGTTTATCGTTCAGTGTATACTTTTGAAATGAATTCCAGGCTGATCACCTTTATAATGCCAAAATAATTGCATATTTTAATACATACTGTGCCTTACCAAAAGTATTATAGCACCTTTCCCAATGTGGTAAACAATGGAAAAGATGTATGCAAAGCTGAAACAGGTTTAAAAGAGTGTGCAGGCAATAACAGAGATGTCAGAAACAATCAAAATGAGCAAGGAAGTTTATAGTTTCAAAGAGGCTTAATCATGAGAAATTTGTCATTGTTTATGACATCCAAATCTAAGCCTCACAGGATGAACTCTAGACAATACAGTGAGAAGATGGAAGAATGGGAGCAGGATAGGTGTACACAAATAGTCATGTAGGCAAAAAAAAAAAAACAGACTGATAGCAAATGCAAAATGAGAGCAAATCTGTGGAAAACATTATGTTGGAGCTCCGTATATTCACAGAAGTTCCATTAGTGTGACTGCAGGCCACGAGGAGCTGCACGTCATGAGATTTAATGGCAGAACTTGCTCATAAGTCCCCACCTCACACAACAAATGCTAGTGGTCATTTTCAGTAGTGCATAGCAACTGCACTCATCAGTGATACCTAGCTACCAGCCATTGTCCTTCACCCATAGAAGAATTGAAATAGGTGTGTGTAGTTATAAATCATATTACAGTCAAGTTTGTACTTGGAGAATGCTTAGGAAACAGCATCTGTTGTTTCCCAAGCATTGTATTGTGCAATTGTATCTTATTGTGCAATTAAGTTCAAAGGAGTGAGGTTGTGGTTTGCAGGATAAAATCTAAAATCTTCCATGGCTGATGTAGTCATGAAAGATTTTATCTTTTGTACATCTTCATTTGTTTTGAATTATTTATTTATTTTTTTTGTTTTACCAGAAAATCAGAATTTTCTCCTCAAGTCAAATTTAAGTTTGGGAAAAAACAAAAATCAGTCTGGCAGCACTGTCTGGTGAATAAGGTGGGTGCTGCAACAATTTGTACCCACCCTGATTCATTATAGTCATTGTGATTACTGATATATGAGCAGGGAGCATTGTTTTGGTGAAATAAGATGTCTTTTATCAGCATTCTTTTCTTTTTATACTTGATAGCATCTCATAATTGATATAACATATCAGCATGGTATAATTTTATTACAATATGCTTTTTTTTCCCCTTTGGAATCCCAAAATATTGCTGCTAGCACTTCTCCAGCTGATAAACTGTTTTTGACTTCAGTGGCAGTGCTGCACTTTGATGTTTCCATTGTTTGGACTGCTGCTGCTCTGATTCAGACTGATAGTGACTAATCCATGGTTATAAATCATGCCAAAAATTTTTATAGATCTGCTTCGTAACATGCCAACAGTTCAGTGAAGTCTTACAGTAGCCATGTTTTTAATCAGATGTCAGAAGCATGGGACCAATCTTTCAGAAACCTTTAGTAAACCCCCATTCCTTTGCCAGACTTCATGCCCATTTATATGAGATGCCTGTAGCTTGCACCATTTTGTATTGATAATTGCTGGTCTGCCATCATGATATCTTTCTTTGCACCAGTGTTTTCTTGGAAACTAGTCACTTTTGGCCATCCACACAGCAATGATTATCTTGATGCTTGCTATCTTCCCCATTTGAATTCCATAGCCTTAATTGCTTTTGTGCCAGTAAATAGTGTTAAGCCCTTCCTCTCCAGTTATCTCATGTTGGCACGATGTTAAAATTTGTCCATTAAATGAAATAAATAAAATGCACTAAGTTCAGCCGATTCTAAAGCAAAGTGTCATAAAGTTATGGACCTATATTTTTATGAGATGGTACAAAGTTTCCAGTACTCCATTGTGTGCATGCATGGGTGCGCATTCACAAATGTATAAGAAATATGTAAGTTCTGCTTAATGGTAAACTTTTATTTTTCTTCCAATTATAACACAATATTTGGTCATAACCTGGTGGTAGTATCTTGTCACCTGATAGGTGCAGTGGGAAAATATAATCTTGGTGACTCACAGGTTGAGGATTAGTAGGTACATTTTTTTTACCCTCTTCATAGTGTCTTTGGCCTTGTATGACTTTTTTTTTTTTTTTTTTTTGTCTGTTTATATTTTTGTTCACTTTATGTAAGCTAAGTTGGCTTGTGAGGCTACGTGATATTATTTATATTATTCCATTGTGTCTGGCCAAATACAGTACGTTGTGTAGTTGAACACTTTCTCTTCTCAATGGCATATTTTTCATTGTCAAAAAGTTTCTTAAAATTTGCCTCTTGCCTATATAGGGAATTAATAACAAAGAAAATAAAAGAAATTCTGGTAGAGTTTGGCTACAAACAGTAAACAGTTAACCCCAGGGAATTTTCAATTAGAAATTGCCACAAGTACCTTAGAAAAAAAAAGAATATAAATGATTTCATATTTTTAATATTAATGACATACACAAGCAGAATTAATAGAAATTTATTATTATTATTTTTTATTTTTTTGTTGTTGTAAATATTGACTTTTTTTGTTGTTTGAAGTAATGTCGAAGTTTGCTGCAATTAATGTCACCACAAGCTTAAATTTGGCAGCGATTAGTTGTTTCATATTTCTATTTTATGTTATTAACATTTTAATGAAATTTTAAATATAATTAAACTTTTTTCTCATTAAAATTAATATTATTAAAAAATGAAGAAATAAAATTAATAAGCATTGCAGTCTACTGGTAAAAGTTATATTCCATGCAGAATTCAAAAAATTTAACATGGTTTTCAAATATTAGAGTTAAAATCTGGACCTGTCAGGCTTTGTGATATTACTCATGTTGCAAAACAGGGCAGTACCACTCTCAGGTTAAGGACTCCTCCACTTGTGGGGGAGGATTGCCAATTTCCAGTTTACCAAGCATGAAAAATGTAGTAAACCAATAAGCATATACATTACATCTGTGAAGTGTGAGATGCACATACTAAAAACTACTAGGTAGTGTGTTTTCTGATTTTATTTATTTATTTATATTCTGAAATTTTTTTAAGCTTATAATTAAGTAGCAAAGTATTGTCCTATTTGTATCCACATTCTGTATATAATGTGTACTATTAGGTAAATATATATATGCTATGTAATATTTTGGTGTAAGACTTGTTTAGTGTATATTATATTTATAATTATAGTTACCATGTATTGTTCACATACCAACGAAAATTTAAATGTAATTGATAACTTTTTTTTTTTTTTTTTTCATATACTGAATTGGCACCTCCGTAGCCAGGTGGGCAGGAGCAGCAGTGCGTAGCACACGCTTCTTGATCAGACCGGGGTCTGAGCCCGTGACCACCAAATATGGAGGATGCGGAAGGGTCAGGGAATGACCACCGCATATCCCCGGAGCAATATGGCCTTAGTTGCTAATGCTCCTAAAAAAAAAATAAATAAATAAAAAAATATACTGAATTTTTTTCCTGATTTATTGCTTTTTGCAACTTCAAATTACATTAAATAAACCAAGGGATACCTGTATTATAAATGCAGTTATTTTGTTAACATCAACTTAGAACCTTGTGTTGATACCAGTATAAAACTCAACAATATTTGTTCCAGAACCATCAACCACAGCAGAATTGTGCATAGAGGTTTATTATTATTTTTCTCTTCTCCTCAAGCATACTCTAATTTTCTTTCAGAGAACAAATTTTAAAATTTTGTTCTTCAAAATTATTTTTAATTATATATATATAATTTTTTTATTACAACTCCATTTTTACATCACTTACTAAAGAATGTAAATAATCTACACAGATATGGCTTGCAAACCTCAGCAGTTCCTTTGGGCTTGAATTTGTCTCAGACCTCAACAGGCATAATAAACCTGTCAATATTGTTCGATTTTCACCAAATGGTAAGTGATAAACTATCATAATAAATCTGTTGGTAAATCTTAGACCTGACTGGAACCTACTTAAATTTTGATCCCTTTTAAGTAATTCATTTAAAATTACCTGTTTAGTAAAACTGTAATCATGTATTTTTAGTGATTGTATTTAACTTATACAAGCTTAACTAAAGTTTTATATATATATATATATATATATATATATATATTTTTTTTTTTTTTTTTTTCCATTTCCTTGTGCATACTGCTTCCTCTAGCTGAAGTTTTCATATAAACAAAGTGTACAGTAAATGGCATATGAAAACCTAATAGAGGAAATGCTCGAGGAAAAATAAGGCAAAAATACTCTGGCAAGTTTTTGGATTAAGGACATCATTTCCAAGCTATAATGCACAAAAGTTTTGGGACTTCGCTCCTGTTTTTGGGTGAAGCTCTCTTGGTCAATGCAGTGTTTAATTAGGACTTGGACATTGATGGTTACCATATATTGTTTACCCAGTAGAAACCTTCACTGTCAATGTAAGCTACCTGTAGGATTTTATTTAAATGAAGCAATTTGTAGGGTTTCCTTTGAATGAAGCAGCTGCCCCTTTGACTATATGTGCCTGGAGCACAGTTCTCCTCCTATCTATGACTCCATCTGATTACTTGCTCAATCTGTGGTTAAGGCACTACGATGATACTTACATCTGGCTGATGCTGGGCCAGTGTATTCCCGAGCAGCTGCAGTGGAATTGCATTCACATGCACCACCAACGTCAAGTATGTCTCACAGTATTGCTTCAGCAAGGAGGCAGTTGTTCTTATGTTCACTCTTTTCCCAAGTGTCTTTGAGCTAATTGAAGAGATTTCAGCATTGCTGAGTTCCTTAAATACATTCTATCACTTCCTCTAAATTATGAGGCTGGGCCGAACCTGCTCTGCTTTTGCTTGAATGAGTATAGCAGTGATCAAGTCTGGGCTTAGGCAGAGGTCATATCATTCAAATTTGCCCAACAACAGGAAATGATGTTATAAATGTTTCATGTGCTATACCTTAGAAATGATGCCCTTTATCTAAAAATGCACCAGATTATTTTTGCCTTAGTTTATCTGAAGCATTTGACCCATTTGATTTTCATATGAGTTTACTGTGGTGTGTGTGATGCACTTTGAAACATATAGGCTATTTTAAAGTATGGGCAAAAAATTCTGAAATGAATTCTAGAACCCAAAAAAAAAAAATGTGTCCAGTTCTAAACAATTATGGAGCTATGAATATGAAATTTGAAATATAGCAGAAGAGTTTTGAATGGTAAAGAAAATAATAATAAAAAAAATTAGCAGTCATGTACTGTGTTTGCATATTCTTTTTTATTATGTTTTTGACATTTATAACTCCATAGTCATTGTTGTTTTTTTAAAATCAAGTAACCATAGTTCCACATCTGTTCAAAATTGGAGCCCTTTCTTTCTTTTAATGTTCAAAATTGATGAGCTCTTTCTTTTAATGAGCCCTCAACTATGTCCTAGAATTTTTTGCACATACTTTTTAAACACCATGCATATCCTAGAGCAGTGGTTCCCAAACCTGGGTAAATTACCCAAAATTGGGTAAAAGTGGTTTTTCTTTGGGTAACATCACACCTCGGAATACACATTAAAATTTACCGTAAAAGTGTAGAAGTACTCTGAAGAAAGTGATCAGTCAGTTGCACCGATACTCTAAAACAGCCTAACGAGTATTTATTTGCTACTTAATAAATACACCATACGCTTGTTATTAGATTCAATCATTTTTGCTGCACTCACATGCACGTGGCGAATCGACAAAATACATCTACACATACTGCCCCCCCCCCTAAATTTTAGACTAGACGACTAGTCTAAACTTTAGGTGCAGTGTGAGGTATGTATCGTGCTGGCTGTGTTTATAAATCGTACCGTACACATTTGGAAAAGGTAATCTTCATTATATTATTTTTAGTTTATTTAAAATAATATAATGAATATTCAAATCCTAATTTTCATCTTTTTTCCCCTAAGTCCTTATGTGCCAGACTTCATTGAGCTAGGTTTCGCCTATATTGAAGACAAGTGAGTCGTTAAACCACGGTGTGTTTTGTCGTCTGCCATTCTATGCAATGAGTCATTGAAAAAGAGTAAGCTCCAAGACCATATGAAGCAGAAACATCCAACATTGTTGTCCAAGCCTCCATCATATTTTCAATGTTTAGAAGGGATTATAAAGAAACAGTGACTTACTAACAAGGATTCCAAAACAGTTAATCAAAAGGATGTGGCAAAAGCAAGCGTTGAAGTGGCTTACCTGATTGCAATATCAAAGATGCCACACACAATCCGTCACCACCAAATACGGAGGATACGGAAAGGTCAGGGAATGACCACCGCATATCCCTGGAGCAATATGGCCTTAGTTGCTAATGCTCCTAAAAATCAAATAACAACAACAACAACAACAGCCACACACAATACGGGAAACGCTCATCTGGCCAGCTGCTATTCGCATCAATGAAACAATGAAGCAACGCAACCCCAAAATTCTGTCAACACATTGTATGATTCACCACCAAGTTCTGGCCGTCTTCCTCTAGTTCTTGTTCCTGAACTAGAGGAAGTCATGAAAAATGTCATTACCATAGTGAACTTAATCAAGGCAGGCACTTTAAATACAAGACTCTTCAGAACCTTGTGTTCCGAAACTGATTCATTACATAAGAACCTTGTTTTCTATGCAGAAACATGTTGGCTCTCAAGAGGGAATGTTCTGAATCGCTTTTGGGAGCTGAGGACTGAAATTGAGATGTTTTTGGTTGAAAAGAAGCTGCTCTTGTTGAAAGAATTTCCAACGTGAAGTGGTTAGCTCAGCTTGGTTATTTAGTTGATATTTTCTCCAACATGAATGCACTTAATCTGCAACTTCAAGGAAAAAAGGAAAATAGGATTTCTGCAAGTGAAAAAATAACAGCATTTCAAGAAAAGCTCGAGTATTGGCTAAAAAAGGCAGAGCAAGATAAAATTGCATCCTTCCCCACCCTTTCTTTGTTCTTGGAGGATGCTGATGGGGTTGATTTCAGTGAAATCAAGGATGACATGATCACCCACTTAACAAAACTATCTTTGTGTTTCAAAGAATACTTTCCTGAACTAGAAAGGTCTATATATCAGTGAATTGTAAACCCATTTCTGTTTGACTTGACTGAAATCCCGAATAGTGTTAACGGTTTTGCAGAGCAAATGATGTAGCTTAGGTCAAGCAGTCGGTGCAAAATGTTATTTGAAGAAAAGAAGGACCATTTGGAGTCTTTCTGGTTAACAATTCATGATGAATATCCTGTGGTAGCTGGGGAGGCCATGATACAATTATTGCCATTTCCAAGCACTTACATGTGTGAAGTAGGATTTTCCACTCTTGCCTTCATAAAGAGCACAAAACGAAACTGTTTGCTGAACCCCGAATACGATGTGAGGTGAGCTCTGTCTCCAATTGCTCCCAATTTTGCGGAACTAGTAAATAAGATGGACCAGTGGCATTATACTCATTAGTTGGGACCTGGGTGATGAAATATTCATGGTGAATAATTACCAAATTTTTTTGTGGCTGCTAAAATGTTTAGAGATGTTAAAAATAAAGACATTACATCAAACATATTGTTTGCTTCCTATTTTTTACCGATCTCTCTTCACTTTTCATGTATGTTTTCTGTGCAGTTAGTGTTTTACTTACATTGGGTAAAAAGGACTTTCTGATAAGTGGTTTTGGGTAATGAAGGAAAAACGTTTGGGAAGCATTGTCCTAGAGTGAACCATCCTCGGGAACAGAGGAATGGCAAAAAATTTGAAAATTAATTTATCAGCAGGAATTGCATTCATTACAAGCCCTTTGGTTTAGATGGATGAATTTCTAGTTTTGCTGTAGCTGATCCAAAATTCCTAAAGAAAGCAAAATAGTGTCATGGCTGTGCTACTAGAGATTCAATTGGATATCAATGAATGAACTAGTTACTATGTTTTGACAAGCCCATTGTTAAGACAGTAGCAGGGCAGTTTATAATCAATTGGACAGTTTACTATTACTTGATTAGCAGTGGTGCACTTCTGTACAATAACATATAAACATTGCATTGCTATTATTTTGCTTTCTTTAGGAATTTCAGGAATTCTGTCAGTTTCCTAATTGTCTTTACATTACAAAATACCAAGTGGCTACAATTAAATTATCCCTATTTTGGAGTTGTTGCCTGGGCACAATCTAATGGAGGAAATGGAACCAAATTTGGTTCATATATTCTTCAGAAGGTCTGAAAGAGAATTATATTAAAAATAAAATTAGTTCCAAAAACATCACCAGCAAAAAGTTCTGCTGTGATTAGTATCTTACATGATCTGCATGATGGCTTGCATATTGCAAATGAAGGGCATGCCGATAACATTGTCACTTATTGCTTGATAGTTTCACATAATAGTATTATTGGGCAACACACAACATGATTGTTGTCAAGCACATTAGCACAACATTAATGGTATTAGCATTAGCATTAGCAGAGGCATTTGATGCAAGAAAGCAAGCTTATGCAGCATCAGCCAAAAAAAAAAAAAAAAAAAACCCACTTCCACTTCACCCCTCTGTTCATTCAAAATACCTGTCCAGCTGAGCCTTAAACTTATTTAGGCTATCAACCTCCACTACAAGGGATGGAAGTCTGTTCCACCAACCAACCACCCGCTGGCTAAAGGCAAATTTCTGCACGTCTATCCTACATCTGTCTTTCCTCAATTTGAATTTATGCCCTCTCAGGTGATTATTCTGAGCTAGAGGAAGAATCCCATCAGCATTGAGCATGCTCAAACCATTCAAGGCTTTATACACCTCTATCAGATCACCTCGCTGGTGCCTAGTCTCCAGACACTGTAATTTGCAAAACTTAAGCCTTTCTTCGTAAGAGCACCCCTTTGTTCCATTCACTAATCTTGTTGCCCTTCTCTGTACTCGTTCCAGCAGCTCTACATCCTTCTTGAAATGAGGCCTCCAGACCTGTATACAGTACTCTAGGTGTGGCCTGACCATTGCCTTATACAAGGGAATAATCACCTCCTTATCCCTGCTGGAAAAATTCCTGTATATATCATTGACAACACTCTTGCAGCCCGTCTGCACTGCTCAGAGAACTTCATATCTGCCTGCACAACCACCCCCAAGTCCCTTTCATTCTCTACCACTGTCAGTGTAGTACCACAGAGTTGATACGTTGCTCTGGGGTTGCTGTTTCCCATGTGTAGTACTTTACATTTGTCAATGTTAAACTTCATTTGCCACCTCTCAGCCCATCTGTGAGTAGATATACGTGAGTATATCTACTCACGTAACACTGCTCTGCACTGAAATAGAAAGAAATGATTTTTTGCAGTTTGCTGAGACAATCTCATCTCCTGAGTTGGGTGGATTTTTTTTTATTTATGAATTGAAATGCCAAAAGACAAATGATTGAATATGATTAAAATATATTGGGGGAAAAAGAAAGATTTCACCTGGTAAGAGTTCCGACCTAGTCAGGAACCACAAGACAGCATCTGAGACACCCAAGGAACATGCCATCCAGATAACCTCCAAACCTACCAGACGGCTGAATTGTGAAAGATTTGCCCTATGCTGCTATTCAGACTACTAACAAAGTACTTACTTCATTATCACACTGTAATAGAGGCAAAAATGGTTCAATAGTATAGCTACTTCAGATATGTTTGCTACTTTTGTCCTCAGTTTTTTTAGTAAACTTCCATAAAGAAAAAGTTTTATTTTCATCTTTAGTGGAATCTCTTTCAGTGGCTTACTGCCATCAACAGTAGGTTTGAGGCCAGCCCAAGTTGTTTTCTTTTCCATGTCTGCCCCCCCCCCCCCACCACCAACATGAAAATCTTGATTTCTCTGTAGGAAACTTGATATTTGGTAGTATATTCCCTGCTGCTGTTTATTTCAGTTTCCAGATCTGTTCCTCTACTAGGTTATTTTTAACTTTTTTTTCTTTTGGTATATTTAATTTATTTGTTTAATTTATAATGTTATGTTTTTCTATAAATTGTCAATTAGGCTGGTCCCATTTCTGAATAATTTTTCATTAGATAATGCTGTGTGGGATCTTAGGAAAATTTCTTCTCAGGCTTCTTTTTGTCTTTGGCTACTGGGTAAGTATGTAGTTTGCATGGCATAGGACCACAGCCTTTCAATCCATCCCTTTAGAAGGTTTAGAGGTTATTAATTTAAAATGCTATGTCTCTTTGGTTGTTTCAAATGCTGGTGCCTTGTGGCAGGTGAAATCCTTTTCTCTTTTTTTTTTTTTCATATTTTAATATATTTTAATTGTATTCAATCACTTGTTTTGGAATTTTAGTTTAGAAAAAAAAATAATAATAATAAAATAAAATGGCAAATCATGTAACGCAAAGGAGACAAGTTGTCTCAGCAAGCTGAATGCACTTTTGTATGTTTCCAAAAGTCATTTATTTCTATTTCAATGCAGATCAGTATGATGTAAATAGATTGTAATTCCTGCATATTTGTTCCTTTTTCTTGCACACTTGATAAAATTAATTGTGTAGTACTTCCTATTCTAAAAAGCAGTGTCAGATTCATCAATGAGTATTTGATATCTGCCTCTGTCTGTGGTCTAGCAGAACCTCAAACCAAGTAATATCATGGTCAAATACAAAATTTAACATATCAAGGGGTGATGCATTTAATGTGCTGTGTGATGCTGTCCTTTCATGGCTGCTGGTTTTGGAAAGTTGCCACAGTATGGCTTATCCATTAAGTAGCCCCAGAGCCAAAAGTTGCAAGGAGTGACATCAGGCAGTCAAAATAGCCATACTGTGGTGAAATGAGCAAACAATTCTCCTTTCACTTATGGAATGACAGTCATCACTAACATGCTTCACTACTCTTTGGCTGTAACTGAACCTGTTGCAAGTCTAGTAGAATGATTTTCCTCAAAAAAACATGAGCTAATAATGAAGATAGCGTGGGTAACACCATGGCTATAAACTTTATAGCTTACTGACTATAAAGTGTATGTCAGAGCTCTATTTAAATACTAAATACAGTAGACTCTAGATTTTCTGGGATAGATGGTAAAATAAAAATCCCAGTTAATCCAAAAATACATTAAGTCTCCGACATACGTTCCAGGACTTCTTACATAAGTCAAGTTTTACGTAACTCGGGAATGACTAATAAAATATTGCTCCTACATCTGTGATATGCCAAAATTACAAAAACCACATAATATCCTCAGATATTATGTGGTTTTTGTAATTTTGTTACAAAATAATCAGAAGAATGAAGAAAAATAGTTACATGTTTTTCAATTAGTTAGTTATATATTTTTTATATATTAGTTATATATATATATATATAATTTTCTGATTCAACTCGATCGCTTTCCTTTTCTTGATAAATTTACTAGTACCGTTGTCACTTATTCTCTTAGTCGTGCCGACTAAGAGAATAAGTGACAACAGTCAAAATGAAATTTTCTGAAAAGAACTTCACAGGGTTAAAGCAAAAACTCACTATTATCACCCCATGCAAGCTAACATTTTACTAAAACACATTTCTGGAGGTCACTACCATAAAACAATAAAAACAATTTGCCCTTTCCAGGTTATTGGGCTTTTCTGTTAGTGCAATTCATTATAAACGTGTAGTAAACTCGATCATATTGCATTTGCAGTAATACCATAGCTGGAATTCTGTGGGATTTTACGTTGTTATGGTGGAATGTGTGTCCCCTTCACTGAAATCATCAGTCATATAAAAAACAAATAAATTTTCAGAATCTTGTCTTCATTCCTATTTTTAAAGCCTGTTCCTCCATATCTCGCTTGTGCAATTTGTGCATGCCATGATCGTCAGTATTGATTGCTTATTATTATTATTCTGTTTTAAATTTTACAATCGTGAAAAAATAAATAAATTTATGAGTGAAAAAAATTAACTTAAGTTCGAAGTTACGTAAGTCGGGGGTTACTATATCCAAAAATGTTCAGCAACCTTATAAAAAATATGGCGATAGATAAAAAACTTACTATGCACTATTTGCGTGTCCAATACGATGCTTCCCTTTATTTTTTACAATGTCGCGTATGGTTTGATCACCAACATTATAATGGTTCATTAAAGATTTAACGGATGCACCGTTTTCAAGCTTTTGAAAATTTCAAGTTTTTGTTTAATTGAAAGTACCATAACTTTTTTTTCTCTTTCCAGTGCAATAGAACATAATTGAAGCAATGCACTAAAACAAGGCTAAACATTTGTTCTCTTTTTTTTTTTTTTTTTTGAGCATTGGGTGTGAAGACAGTGGGGGTTGCAAGATAATAATCTCCCAATGACGACTTTATAATGCCCTGCTTGTTGCTTATTTACAACTTGCAAAACATCTGTTTATACCAATTCTAGCGGCGCCTCCGTAGCCAGGTGGGAAGGAGCAGCAGTGCGTAGCACACGCTTCTTGATTAGACCGGGGTTCGAGCCCGTCACCACCAAATACGGAGGATGCGGAAAGGTCAGGGAATGACCACCGCATATCCGGGAGCAATATGGCCTTAGTTGCTAATGCTCCTAAAAACCAAATAACAAACAAACAAACCTATTCTAGTTATTATTTGAATTTTATGATTTCTGGTTGATTTTTTTTTTTTTTATTATTATTATTTTTTTATTTGGAGTCTTGAAGTGTCCCGGTTAAACCGATCCTGGTAAATCAAGAGTCTGCTGTATAAGAAAAACTGCTATTTAAAAAAAATGAATTTAGACAGGCATCTAAAGACAGGAGTGCAGCCAGCGGGTTGGCGAGTGGTTAACAAACATGTTTCTTTGTTGTTCCCTTCTCATCTTGCACTTTACATATATTTATTTATATATTTGTTGTATGTATTTATTTGTATTAACAATTTTTTTTTTTTTTTTTTTTTTTAGGTGAGATTTTGGCTTCTGGAGATGATGGTATTTATTTTTTGAGTTAATTTTGTTTGATAACATATCAAATTTTAGAAATTCTTACTTTGAAAATTTAAATGTTTATTTGCTCTTAACTCTCCTTTTTTGTTTATTTCATGAAAATTTTTAATATAAATTTCTTATTTACTGGAAAAATTATACACTGCATTATATTGCATAATTTAACTAATTTAATAAGTTAACAATTATGTTATATATAATAATAGCAAATTAATGTGCTTGTTATTTGTTAATTAGCAATGAAAATTCATTGCTAATTAATATCACTCCTATACCTTTGAACAGTCAAGGTGCTTCCACAAAGATGAGATCAGTGTAGCCATTCATCATAGTGCCTCTTTGGACCATCAAATATTCACCGCAAATCATTTTTCCTAATAGAGACATGTTGGAAGCATGCTTCTCATTGTCTCAAAATGAGAACAACGGCAAGAATTAGTTTCAAGGCTACATCTCGGTTTATGTATAAAGAGGATATTGGTCCATTTGTCTTGACTTCAGAGACGTTATTTTTTACACTAAGTTAAGCAGATTTTCCTGTGGGAGGGGGAGAATAAAAGTCACTAGCTGTTCCACATAATATTCTCTTTCCTGGGGTTTTCTATGTACACAGTTTGAAAAAAAAAAATACTCTATTAAAATTCAAGATGGTGTAATGCCTGACCAGCCTTGAGCTTACCTCCAGGATAAACCAAACTTGAATTTGGTTTTTTGTTGCCATAACCTTGAAATTATCATTCTGGACACATTTAAGGCAGTAATCACCTCAGCTTGTGACCGTCATCATCCCTCCATTAGTTATCTTTGTTCCAAATCTTCCAGATAGCCATGTGTCAGCCTAAATCAAGAGAAACCCTAATGAAAGCATTTTCATTAGATTAGAAATTAGTAGTGGTAATGTGTTTATACCTAGCCTGACTTATGTTTCCAGAGTTTAAAATTTGATATCATAGTCATATTCCTTTTGTTAAACCATATTGGGATATCAAATTTTATTTAAAAAATTTTTGCAATCTCACAAATAAAAAAAAAACATGGACAACTAAACTTTTGGACATCAGTGTAGTACTGGTATACACTATTGAACACAATTCATGTAAATCTGTCCTCCATAATAGTATGGCATTTTTGTCACTTGTTTTGAGAAGTCTGGTTTTGAGTCTCCTCATAGACTGGAGGAATTTCTAAAGGCCTCTTTGAGTGGGCTGTTGTTAGCTGATCTCTGGCAGAGGGAGTAGTCCCTTTGAGTTAGTCTAGGTTTTTCAATCCATGAACACACTCTTCTACAGACTTAATACCCAGATGGCACAATATGGCCAAAGTCATTGATTCACTTAAAATCCAACAATATGTAAAATCATACATCTCAGTGAAGACTGATTTATACTGGAGAATAATGTATCTTTATTTTTTTTTACTTTTAGAGGCATCATTAATTTTGTGGAAGCAACAAGAAAGAGATATTATTGAAGTGGAAGAAGATTGTCAAAACAAAGAGCATTGGACTCCTTTTAAGATATTGAGGTATTATAATTATGTGTTTAACTTGGTAAAGATTTTTTGAAGTTGCCAGTTTTTAATACTTGTTTTCAGTTCTGTTTTGAGTATTCTAATCAAGCTGTTTGTATTACTGGAATCTTAACTCCTCCCCTTCCCCCAAACATACAGATTTATGTAATACTTGAATTCTATCAATCACAGTTATTGTTGTTTGGTTTTTAGGAGCATTAGCAACTAAAGCCATATTGCTTGAACCCCGGTCTAATCAAGAAGCATGTGCTACGCAGGCGCCATTAATCACAGTGTACCATAGACCAATTTTCCAACCTTCTTTTTCAGATATGGACCACATTTATATTTTGAGGTAAAGGCCACAGACCGCAAAATATTAAACTATACATGTAAATATATTAACTATTTTTTAAATACAATGATATATATACTTAACATATGTAGTGTTCATAGGTCATGGGCATACCTGCTGGTGAAAAAAAGCTTTGTTTTGTTGTCAAGTCCTGTAGGGTACTTTCATAAGGTATATGGAATGCAGGTTGGGAAACATTGCCATAGTCAACAATGTTTACATATTTAGTTTTTCACTTGGAATTCAAATTTATAGTGTAAGATTTTAAAAAATTGCATATCATCCATTGTATTTTGCACTGTAAAATATTTTTTAAGTTCTTTTGTTTAAAGTTAGGGAATCTTTCTCTTCCCAGGGGACACTTGGATGACATTGCTGATTTAAGTTGGTCACCTGATGGTAATCAATTAATTTCAGGGTCTGTGGATAACACTGCAATTGTCTGGGATATTCAGAAAGGTGGGTGTTTTCATTTGCTCTTAAAAGTAACATGTATGTGTGAGTTAAGCAATGCATTTAAGTAGAAGCAAATTATATAAATATAAAATGCATGCCAACACAGAAACAGAGTTATCAGTTATATGCAAGCTTTAATGACATTCTGAGGACGGATTAGCTAATGAGGAGTTTTTGCTCATATGCAAAGGCATGTGAATACTCATGTGGAGAGAAGTTTTTCAAAAAAGCGATTTTTTTGTCATTAATTTGTGGTGAATTTTTTTGGAGTTACACTGTTGCTTGTGAGAAAGTGGCAACACTTTGTTAACATTTTCTCTCTCTCTCTCTCTCTCTCTCTCTCTCTCTCTCTCTCTCTCTCTCTCTCTCTTTGCTAATTGCAATTCAGCTTAATAAATCACACACCTGTCTTATGTAGACAAAGGAAGTGTGTCATCTTAAGTTAGTGGCTGACTGTGGTCCTGGGATGATGTACTTGAATACCCCTGTGACAAAACCTGTATGTTTCCACATAAAATGCATGGCACTTAGCTGTTGCTGGTTTATTGGCTACAGTAAAAAGTTACAATAAAGTTTTAGCCCTTTCGGTTGCATGCATGAGTGGTCTCCCCACCCATACCTGGAGAGATCTCTCATATTGTGGAGTTATACTTCATAACTGGGTTGTCACTCATATCACCAGGGTACCTACCCACCCACCAATGAGAGGCCAACAAGCTTCAAAACTGTGCTTTCTGGGTGGTGGTATCCGCCGAGAATGAGTGGTCTCCCCACCCATACCTGGAGAGATCTCTCATATTGTGGAGTTATACTTCATAACTGGGTTGTCACTCATATCACCAGGGTACCTACCCACCCACCAATGAGAGGCCAACAAGCTTCAAAACTGTGCTTTCTGGGTGGTGGTATCCGCCGAGAATAAGTAACATTAGTCTTCTCTACTGGAGAAGCGTTGCTTATTTGATGTAGTGCAATATCGGGGCAGGCAACTCGTGAGAGCTGTCACAATATGAGATGTAACAAAAATGATGCCATTTCACCTACTTCAGTGATTTACTATGAACTAAAATGATGCTTTGCACTAACTTGCTCATTTAGTAAGTTTCCCGTAGTATGAGGCCTTCGGCCCTAAACCCCTTTTAAGTCTTAAATTACTATAATAACTTATAAAGATGGGAGTAATTTTTAATATGACTAATATTTTTTATTCTGTTAAGTAAAGGAACAGTTTTCTTGTTAGTCCAGACTGTGACCAGTATTATTTTAAAATTTCAAAATGATATGATTTTTAATTTTATTGGCATATTTTGATAAAGATTTGGGGTTTTTCTGAAACAGAGAGTAACAAGTGATAATTCTCCATCCTTATATTTCCAGTTCTTGATTGTGTAACAAGCTTTCATCATGCTTTGCCCATTGCTTACTTTTAAAAACTCTTCTGACCGTGGACTGAAGAAGCATTACCTGCTCTCTTGCCTATCAGACTTATTTTCACACAATTGTAAAATTATACTGTAGTTTATTAGTCTTTAGCCTTGCAATATGAGAATTTAAGTGCTTTATTTCAAGGCTAAAAAATCTTTATTCTGTAATTCTGTTGTTATTGGTGCATTGAGTACTGTTGTTATAGTATGGCAGTTTATCATCATATTCCAGTTAATATGGCCTTTATGGTAAATTGTGCATGTGTGTGTGTGTGTGTGTGTGCGCACGCACGCACATGCCTGTTTCATGTTATTAACATAGTCTATAATGATATCTGCTTAGATAGTTATTGACCTGTAAGACTGCCAATCGTCCTTTTGGTATTCATCTCCAAGAGCTACTCATAAAACTTAATATCAAGGTAGACAAGGTTGCCCAAACACCGAAGCAACCCCTTCCACACTGGCATGCTCATGTCCTGGCATGTGACTTGTCCCTTAGAAATTGGGGAAAGTCGGACACTCCATCATCTGTCTACCTGCAGCTTTATTCAGCACACCGAGCTGAACATTCTGACTTCGCACCAGTTTACACAGACGGTTCGAAGTCGGAATCATATGTGGGATCTGCTGCTGTCTTTACAGACACCACTACATCGGAGCAGATTCCCTCTGAATGCAGCATATTTACTGCAGAGCTGCATGCTATAGAGTTAGCCTTGGATCAAATTAGTAAATGCCAATACCAACAGTTCATTTTATATTCCGACTCTCTCAGTGTGTTACAGGCTTTAATATCTATGAGATATAATCCTCATCTGGTTCTGTCTTGTATTCAGCAGAAGATTCACTTTCTCCATGAACGTGAATATGATATCCGCTTCTGCTGGATTCCCAGCCACATTGGGATTAGGGGAAATGATTTGGCTGACACCGCAGCCAAATCAGCAATTCCCAGTAATAATCGCTGCCTGTCAGTCCCCTATACAGACTACAGGCAAATAATACACATGAAGATACACTCCCAATGGCAGGATTCGTGGAATAGACAGACTTCGAATAAATTATATCATATAAAGCCTGTAATTGAACCATGGCAGTCTAGTCTGCGCAGGAATCATAAGGAGGAAGTTGTTCTTGCCCAGACCTGCATAGGACATAGTCATTTGACTCATTCGTTTTTGCTGAGGGCTGATGACCCTCCTATGTGTGAGTCCTGTGGCACAATTTTAACTATCAGACACATTTTAATTGATTGTCCAGATTTTAGTAATATCCGTTTTACCGCTTTTAATCATCTGACTGAGCCGTATACACTCAGTCAGATTTTATCTGACAATGATCATGTGTCTGCTATTTTTAGCTTTTTTAAATCAATAAAGGTTTTTACTTGTATTTAATATTTACTTGTTATTGTTATTTCTTTATTGATTTATCTTTTTTACATTTTATACCTTTGTTATTTTATATTTTGACATGGTGACCTAAGTAATTAGGTCAGTGAAACAAAAATTTTTATATATCACCTGGTTGTGGCGCATTATAGCCTTAGTTGCTAATGCGCCAATAAAACCCAAGAACCAACCAACCAACCTTAGATAGTTATTGAGCTTTGACTTCTAGATCAGCTGGATTTTAATTTTTTTTATATTCAGTGTTTCTAGTCCCATTAGTAACTTATATGTACCTTAGAAATTATATATAACAGGAAAGGTTATGAGGAATGAATTATAATAATGGCAAAAACCTGATCAGCATAACTAAATGATAAGGTAGCCAATAAGCCATGAATAGTTTGACTTTAAAAATGTGCATATTAAAAGGAAAATAAGCTAAAAAAAAAAAAACTGTGTTAAAACTGTTATAGTTTATCCTGAGCCAATTTTTTTTTCTTAATTTTTGCACTTAACCAGTATAAATTCATATATAAATACAGTCAGTTCTGCTATAACATGAATTTACTCCAACATGATTGATATATTAGGGAACAATGCGATTTTCGCATTGGCTCATGCGTAATATCGTCTGAGTAATACCATGTGAACGTAAAAACCGGCACCAAGCTGATCGTAGCAACCTGCACAGCAATACATACAAGTTTACAAAGCTTAAAAAATGTCAAACGTCAAATGTGTGAGAGCTATATTTCCCATTTGCAGTAACTGTATTGGTCGAAGACACTGTTGTCATATGCTGTATTCACAATATTTTTTGTTCGAACAGAAATTTCGTGTGGCAGGATAGCGTGAGTGGAGGAGGAGCACATTTCTGTAGGCCATTACCATAAAACAATTTACAGTTCCCAGTTTATTGGGCTTTTCTGTTAGCACAGTCTAATTATAAATGGGTAGTAAACTCGATCTTACTGCATTTGCAATAATAACGATAGCTGGAATTCTGTGGGTTTTCACGTTATGGTGAGATGTGTTTCCCCTTCCTCTTCAATCATATAAAAACAAATAAATTTTCAGAATCTTCTCTTTTATGTGTGCCGTGTTCGTTGTTATTGATTGCTCATCTTTTTTACTGTTTTAAATTTTACAGTCCAAAAAAAAAAAAAAAAAGTTTGTGAACAGAAATATCAATTAGTATGTATATATTACAGTAATAATTAAGCTATGTACGTAAGTTTACATAGTCTCCGACCAATACAACTAAATGGGAAATATGAATTGAAGTTTGACATGTTTACATGTGAGCTCAATGTATGAGGTGATAATAGTATGCTTCCACCTTAAAGGCAGAAACACACTACATATTCTCACCTTACACACACCATTATAGCCTGAGATGCTAATGCGCCAATAAAATACAAACCAACAACAACAACCTTACACACACATGAACCTCATGTATCTGTTACCTCAGTTCACCCGCATGTGTTATCCTGCAAGTGTGTGTCTTGGACTGTTCTCCCACATTTTTTAACTTTTCTTTATAAAAAGTAGATTCATACAGCATCCCAGACATGGGCAAGCATCCTGGTTCCAAGAAGCCAAGCAATGAGTGCAAAAGGAAAGCATTAAGTATAGAAGAGAAACTTGAAATAATAAAACATTTTGAAAGAAATGAGAGAACGTGTTATCTCGAGAGCAACAGGCTTAAGTGAATCCACATTGCACACCATCAGCGACAATGCTGCAAAAATAAAAGCTACGTGTATAGCTGGAACATCTTCAAGTGCCGCAAAGTCAATTAGAACAATGCCTAAAGAAATAGAAGAAATGGAAAGGCCCACTAAGCATATGGATTGAAGACCAAACCAAAAGAAAAAAAAAATCGGGAGCAAGCTTTCTCACAGTGAAAGAGAAAGCACTAACTATATATGAAGACCTTAAAAATAAATTGCAAAATCCTGCAGAAATGGCTCCTTTTAATGCTAGTAGTGGCTTCAAACACCACTACTCTTTTCAGAATGTTAAGCTGTCTGGCTAAGCCACAAGTGCAGATGAGGAAGCCGCAAAGGCATTTCCACCTGTGGTACAGAAAATAATTGAAGAAGGTGGCTACACATTGGATCAGATTTTCAATCTGGATGAAACAGGCCTCTTTGGAAACATGTGCCTTCAAGGACCTGCACCTCTAAGGCAGAAGCACATGCCTCAGGATTTAAGGCTGCAAAAGATTGCTTAACTGTGACGTTCGCTGCCAACCCCAGAGGAGACTTGAAGTTCCAGCTTTAGCTATAGGTTTAGCAAGAAAGGTTGGGTGACTGGGCAAATATTCACTGATTGAAGTTGAAGCTTACTATGACACTTTCAAGAATTATTACTAGAAGAAGAACTTCGATTTTAAAATTCTAATAATTCTTGATACACACCAAGCTATCCTCAGATGGTTGCTGAACTCTCTCCAAATATTAAATTCATCTTTTTACCTCCGAACACAACCTCTCTACTACAGCCCCTTGACCAGGGTGTGATAGCAGCATTTAAGGCTTACTATTTAAGGCAAACATTCAAGATGTTAATTGCTGCTACTGAAAGTGACAAGGCACAAACTGTTATGGAATTTTGGAAGAGATTTAACATCAAAGTTGCCATTGATATGATTGTAGAAGCCTAGAATGATGTAACAAAAGACTGCTTGAATCGTGTGGTGGAAACTTATCCCTCATTTAATTTGCAATTTTGAAGACTTTGAACCTTCAGAGCAACTAAAACAAATCAAAGCAGGTTGTGTTGCTCTTGCAAAAGAAGTTGGTTTCGAGGAAGTAGAAAATGAAGGTGTAGAAGAGCTTCTAGAGTCTCACAATGAGGATCTATCTACTGAAGACTTGCAACAACTTGTTGCAGCCACTCAAGATGAGGATGACGAAGCAACTTAAAACAGCAAAATTATCAGCTGCTTTAAGTGGAATTGAAAAGCACCTGCAGTGGATTGACGATAATGATTATAATGCTGAACATAGTAGGATAGTGCTTGGATAATTCGGACCAATTTGTTACCATACAGGCAGCTCCTGTATGAAAGAAGGAGGTAGGAAAAGCAACAAAAGCTAGATAGCTATTTTAAACAAGTGCAGAAGAAAGAAAAGCAGGACAGTGAATCACACCCTTCCACATTAGGTATAACATTTCGTCCTAAGGATGGTAACCCTTCTTCTACTTCTTTGCTTACCCCTCCTACCTGGTCTGCCTCCATGGGGCAGAGTGTGGGCAAAGTTGGGTCCCATTAGGGACCCAGCAGCCAAATAACCAGAGGAACAACGGTACACGATACTACACATATACAAGATCCATACACCTTTAAACCTCTGGCATTGAGTGTTCTGTTTCACACCTACAATGTATATTATTTGGAGATTGGGGAAACCCTTGGTGCCGTTTAACATTAAACACACTCTACACTCTACCTCTTCACTATAACTCACCAGCACTTCACCACACCCACTTCAAACAAGCAAACTTCATATCATGTCGAGGTAAAGTGCTATATTTACTGTAATATTTATTTATTTATTAGAAATTAAGATATTTAAACCTGTGTTAGCAATTTTTTTTTTATGTTTTCCTTACCAGACTGAACAATTTTTTTTTTTTTTTTTTTTTTTTTTTGAGTGCTCTTCCCAAATACCTATTTTTCCCATAAACCCTGTTGTTTTTAATGTGCGAAATACCATAACATGGAGATTTTTAGGAACACGTACCGCATTATAGCAGAACTGACTGTATTTGTGTTATATTTTGTATATATATACTGTTATTTATTTGTATTATTTGTATATATATTTTCAATAAGAAATTTTTATCCTTTTTTACTATTCACAATTATTTTAAAAATTTTTTGATATTGGTTTGATTGAATTGAATGAATTAGTTTCATATTTTATTATAAATTTATCAAAATATTATTTAAAATATTATTTCAGGTAGGAATATAGGGCTGTTATCAGAGTCCAAAGGTTTTGTTCAGGGAGTTACGTGGGATCCTCTAGGCCAGTATGTTTCTACTTTAGGGTCAGACAGGTGAATAAATTTCCCTTTGGTTTTCTAATTCATTAATATTGCCACATACTCTAAAAGTGGTTGTCAAATTCAGATTAGTGAGACATCCACTGAATTTTTTAAAGAAAATTTTGTTATTCATTTAGTTCACACTATTTAAAATGTTAGAAAGTTATATTTAATTTTTTTCTTGAGTAATTGCTTTTGATTTACAGACAAAAAAAAAAAAAAACATCCTTATGAATTTAACTACCAGTTCTCTGCATATGATATTCAGAATTTAGCTCATCCACAGATATGTGCAAAAGTTAGAAAATTACATGGTTTCTACTATCTGACACAAAATGTGTGTAAAACTGGAGAAATGGGATGTATATAAATTTTTAAAAGCACTTTCAGGAAATGTAGATAAAATTTACCTAGAAGGCTTAGAACATACAGATTTCACATTCCTATTGGAAATAGTTTAAATGATATTTGTGATTCTTGATGCTAGGTGAGAGAACATGTCCAGTTTTTTTACAGTCCTGTACAACATGGCAAGGAGATACTGTCTGGATGATTGCCATCAGTGGAGAGCCACCACAAATACAAAGCCAGTCCAAAACTGTCTTCTCAAAATTATGGAAACAGCCTTGAGAGCATGCAATCACAGGAAAGGTGAAGATCATTCTGGAGCAACAATGCAAAAGACAAATGGTAAAAGGTAAGGTAAACAGCAGCCGCTATCAAGCCTCCTCAACAATTCAAGTCAAGGGAAATGGACCATAATCTGCCACTCTGGTCCAGTGCGGATTGGCAGATCAACTGTATTTAGCAGTCAGAGGCTTTAACCCTAGTCTAACAAAGAGCATGTGCTACTGCACTCCCGTTCCTGACCACTCAGCTACAGAGGGCTGTAAAGACAAATGATATGTGACCTTAACAGCTAACCACCACATAAAATGCCTGTATTGTAACTTTCATTGTAACTCTCATCAACTCCAAATTTCTGAACATATTTCTGTTGCATATTTGCAGAAGAAATTAGATACAGTGGTATTGTAGCATTAAAAGTTAAATCTTTGCAAATTAAATCTCTACTGTAATTCCTTAAATTTATTGTCATTATAAGCATATTAAATTAAATTTTGTAACTGGCTTTCTGAGAAAATCTGTTAAATTTCTTTCAGATGTTTACGTATTTATAACATTCACAATAAAAGAGTTATCTGTAGAGTTCAGAAGGGTTTGATACCCCTAGGAACAGATCCTACAAAGGTATGAGGAAACTGTTCCTTTTTTGGTAAAAAGAAAACTTAGGTAGTTATTTTTGAAAATGAATTGGCTAACTTGATTGAAAATTAAAATTAATTGTACTGATTAAATGACTTTTTAATATCACATTTCATGAAATGTTCTAAATTGAGCAACTCTTAATTATTGACTTGATTTGTTAAGTTACATAATCAGTTGCTGCATACTTCTGCTAAAAGTAGTGAATTCTTGTTTATTTTCAGTTGCCTGAAAAGCCAAGTAGGCTATTTTATGATGACACATTAAAGTCATTCTGTCGACGGCTTACATTTTCCCCAGATGGTAACTTATTAATTGTACCTTCAGGAATTATTGAACTGGAAGATGGCAAAATTTTAAACACAACATATGTGTTTGCCAGAGGTGCATTCAGCAAGTAAGCATCCTTAACTTGGTTTGTTAAAATGTAATTAAATTTTTCTTTCTTTTATCATAAGTTAAGTGATCTAGTGTTGAGGCAAATAACTGTTATTAATTTGCTTTCTAGAACACAACTAGTTGTATAAATTTATCTAATTCATTACATAATCTTTATTTTGAAGATTTTTAAATGTTATATAATTTTCATCACCCAGTATGGCATTATTGCATTGATTTGTCCCTGTTGCCACAATATGTGCAGTGCCTTTTGCATTTTTGGTAGACACAGCATGCTGAGACAGCTTTGAGGGAATAGCTTTTCTTTTAACACTTCAGGCAACTTTTGACTCTGAAATTATTTTATCATTTTCAGGGGCCCTTCGTACACCACATCAGCTGACATTAAACAATTTCATTCTCACTATGAGGAATTGTTACTAGGCAATACCTAGCTGTTGTAGTGACACTGAATCTTGAGTTCAGAGAAGAAAAATAAATTTCTTGTTCAGCACAATGCTAGATCACATACCAGCATTCTGACAAGGGCAATCATTAAGTGGACTGTTCTGCCACGCCCCTTTCCCCTAGTATAAGCCCAATCTTAGATTATCAGATTTACAGCTATTTGGTCCTGTGAAGGATGGTCTTCATGAGTTACACCCTGGTGCTGACACCATCACAGCCATGAAGAAGTAACTCTTGGAGGCCAATAGCAACTTTTACTTAGGAGTGGGGATGCAAGTTCAGTGGTGGAAAAAATGTATATGGAGTGGTGGTGGATACATTGAAAAGTAAAAGACAATGTACGTAACACATTTTAAATTGGCAGTATCAGTGGTATCCAAGAAAAAATTTGTGAGTATTAGTTCTGGAGCAAAATATTTCATCATGACACAGGTAGCTTTGATAATATATATTGTCCTTATCAATAACTGTATCAGTTGTGGCAACCTCTTATTGATGAAGTACATGGATAAAGCAGTATGATCCTGCAGTGATGAGTAGAGCAAGTTGACATTCTCGTTACATTTATTTACATAAGATACCTCCTCCTGTCCCCATTCCAGTTACCCCATCTTCTGTCATTGCAAATCGGATTGCAATGCAAATGACTTATAAACAGAGTGGATACAAACTACCTGTCTGTTCGTGATATGCCTCGTGCCATGGATGTGCACTTCTCCAACCATAAGCAGCACTCTTCTGATCTTTTTGTATTCAATAATGACATTTCACAGAAATCATCGACAACTGCCTAATCATACAGAAGAAGAAATTATGATGGATGTCAATAATAATCCTCATCTTAGTACAAGAGATCTTTCTTCTCGGCATAACATTAGCAGGTCGACAATTATTCGCGTATTACATGAGAACAGGATGCATCCGTTTCATGTCCAGAGAGTGCAAGGACTAAGAGCTTGTGATTTTGTTCCACGAATGGCTTTCTGCCGTTGGTTACTTATGCATCCACAATTTTTACCACGAATTTAATGGACTGATGAGTCCAAATTTACACGAAACGGAATTTTTAATGTACATAATAAGCATCGGTGGGCACTTGAAAATCTTCATGTTATTGTTGAAACGCATTTTCAAGAAAGATGGAGCATGAACGTCTGGGCTGGTATAATCGGTAAAAAAAAATCCAGATAATTTAAAGGGTACATTGTACTTGCATTTCTTATGCAACGAGTTACCCGGACTATTAGAAAATGTATCTCTGGATACTAGAAGAACTATGATGGTGCCCCAGCTCATTTTACTCGAGAAGTGAGGAACTTTTTAAATGAGCGATACAAATGTTGGATCAGTCGTGACGGAACAATCGTTTGGCCACAACAGTCGCTGGATTTGACACCTTTGGACTTTTACTTATGGGGTCATATCAAAGCAATCGTGTATTCCGAAGACATCATCAGTCTTGTACAATTGAAGGAAAGGATTGTACTGGCATTCGAAACATTAAAAACTCAAAACACACTAGAAAGGCTTCAAGATAATCTAGTGAGATGAGCCCAGCTTTGTATGCAACAGAATGGGCAACATTTCCAACAATTCTTAAAATAATAAAAGGGAAATTATCAAAAGGAAATATCGCGTCTTATTTTAATTTACATATCCTATGTTAAAATGTTAAAGTACGCATTGGACACTGTAAACAGAAGAGTAAATAGTGGTCGGTATCGAGATCTACTCAACGGTGTCTTACTCAACTAATATTTACAAAATATTAGTTGAGTAATATTTATAATTTTGTTTAATATTTACAAAATATTAAACAAAAATATAATTTAGTATATGTTGAAATTGCAGAAAAATTTTATTCTGCAATTTCAACATATTTTTTCATGAAGAATCAGCCTCTTGCCGGTTGTATCGCGAATTACAGACCACCCTGTATCTATAACTTTTATTATGTGTCAATAAATGATATATAATAAAAGAGCAAATGCAGGACATATATTGTACTGTATTTGCTCTAGTTTAGATAAAATAGTATTATTAAAACTACCCCCAAGTTATCTTCTCCCAAGAAGGAAGTATGCCCAGCAAGATTAAATTCCCAGAAGGGATGCACGTGATTATTGCAAGTTTGGGAAACACTGCCTTAAATTATAACATGGTATTGTTGTGTGGTATTAATCAAGATGTAATGGATTTATTACTGCTTATAAGCTTCAAATTGTTAGGTTTTTTGTAATTTCAAACATATAATAATAATACTAATAATAACTCTTATTATAAATATTTCTAGAATAAAAACAGCAGCGGAAAAAAAGTTCAATAATTTTTGTTCCCTTTTTCTAGACCAGTTTTATACCTTCCATCTGGTAACAAATATACTCTTGCCGTTCGATGCTGCCCGGTTCTTTTTGAGCTGCGAAAGCAAGGTAAATTTAGTAAAGCATTCATTTATGATTTTGTAGAGAAAAATAGTTTAAAATTACCATAATGGAGTTTTTCTAATGAAACAGTTAATTCCACCTTATTGTTTTCAACATAGGTTGACCAACCTTATTAGACCATCAGCCACTCCATTATATTTCAAAATTACTGTTCACACTAAAATTTGTTCTGTTGATTTCTGTTCATTTTGTTCTATTAATTTTGCTGAGCAGTGCAGTATGAAAGGTCCATATCAGTAGTGATTTTGCCACTCATTTAGAGAAGTCTAGGTTCAAGTCAACTAGAGAAATTTCTAAAGGCTTCTTCATAGTCTGCCAATCTCAGCTGGATGGAGTACAGTTATTTCAGGTTTTCCAGTACATGCAACATGCAAATTAAATGTACACTTACAAATATAATACACAAGATATGGCCTAAGCTGCTGATGTGCCTAAATCTATAACTATATATCTGTGGCAGAGGTGCCCAAATTTTTATACTTTGAGTCCCCCTAAAATTATTGATAAATTTCATGTGCCGCCCCCCTTCCGAGTTCAAGAACAAGTGCAAATAAACAGATTTGACCTAAAATTTAGCTATGAATGTACATACTTTTATAAGTTAATATATACTTCAATACATTTAATCTCAAAGAAATAAAATACAAATAATAGAAATAAATTAAAAAAAAAAAAAATCGTGCCTGGATTAGTGGGATGGTTTGTCCATATTTTGTTAAAAACAAGTGCCACCCCAAAAAACCAATTGAGCTCCCAGGGGGACATGCCTTACACTTTGAGAACCTGTGACATATGTACATAGCAAAACTAATTTAAAGTTGTAAAAAGGACATATGTGGTTGATTAGACATTATTAAAATTAAAATAAAGGAGTGAGGAGACGCTTGCCAAATTTAATATTAAAATGAAAATTAAGTTTTTTTTTTTTTTTTTTTTGCCTACAAAGAAGGCCATTTGTGTAAGAACATTAAGTAATTTAGTATACTAAGCATAAGGGATTTATATTTCCACATGATATAACAGATCAACTTAACTGTCATCATTAAATGTGGTGTCAAATATTTCTTTTAGTTTCAACAGTACAACAGAGCACCATCAATGACAAACAGTTCAAAAAGTGTTACACAAATAGGTGCATATATTGGATGGTATATTTTGTACACCATCCAGTATATCTTCTATTTTTTTTTTTTTTTTTTTGCCGGGAGGGACAAGAATAAAGCAGTTTGAAATTCAGAGGATGTTCGTTTGTAATCATTGTTATCTATTTATTTATTTTTTTTTTTTTTTACATTCATTCTGCTCACATGAAAGATTTGGTTTTTTCACAGCTACACTTCTTATGATGAAGGAATGCAAAAGTCATGTTTTTGTCACCTCTGATAGACTAAATAGCACTTCTCCATAAAGAAGTATGCTGCTATTTATTTTTAGGGAATATTTCCCCATTATTCATTAGTAACTTTCTGAAAATAAAACCATAAGTATTGCCTGCCTTCATGATCACACTTTAGCAAATAAGCTCATGGCTTATTTGTTAAATAAGCCATGAGCTAAATAGCATATTGGACTACTGTTGACTTGAATCACATCTTCAACACAATGTGGCATGGATTCAACAAGGTGTTGAAAAGTGATATGAGAAATGTTGGACCATTTATGTAACAAAATTGTGCTCAGTTCCTGATGTGACAAGGGCAAGGATTGTGCTACATCCCACAAATGTTCATTGGGATTGAGATCAAAGGATTGAGCTGGCCAGACAGGTGCTGGAAGTCTTCCACATGTTCTTCAAAACACTCCTTCACACATTTGGCATGATGGATGGTTGCATTGTTATCTAGAAAATACTACTGTCCATGGAGGTTATGTTCAAACGTACTCTGGAATTCATAATGCTCTCTACAAAAGCATATCTCAAACCATTACTCCTCTTCCATCGGCCTGTACTACTGGCACCTAACAGGCTGGTTTTCCATCGGTACTTCCATGACCAATAGCTTCTGTAAAGGTATCCTACTCCCATAGTACATTCTCTATAGAGTTCTTTGCATGGTACACCTTGTGATGTTCGCACATTTAATGTAGAGGTTAATTATTCCATTTGTTTAGTTATTATTACATTTGATAATGCATTTGAAATTGAGTACTCTTTCTTGTCACCTTATAATTTTGGCTGCAGTGTTGTCTGTTCATGGATGTTTTCCAGCATTTTTCCTTAAAACTTGACTGTGAACTCTAACAGAGGATGGATGCACTTGACAAGTGCATCCATCCTCTCCGTTGTTAATATCTGCTAAATGCACACTGATAATCATGTCTCTTTGGTTGGAAGTCCATGAGATCCTGTCATTCCTCATTGCTGCTGAACTGATAAATGATGCTTTCACATTATTCGTACATTATTAAAAATAATGACTGTAAACTGAGTACATATTATACATGTTAAAATAGGTACCTTTGATTTATGTTGATAATAAAATATTTTTGCTTAACTTTTATGGAATTTAAACTTATAACTTGCAGTAAGAATACTTTTTTTATGTACTAAAAATAGTTTCCTTTAAATAGTGACTATATAAATTAATCTTAACTTTATAGTTAAATCTTAAATTTAAAAACTGGTGATTTTATTTTGCAGGAACATTAATTAATGGCAAAACCAGAATTATATCACTGAATCTTTGTATTATATAAAAAGTATATATTTGTAATTAAATTTTCTTAATTTATAACTTGAATTTTTCTATTCTAGACACAAAAGGGAGTCAAGCAGATGAACCACCAAAGTCTTTGTTCAGGTAAATATTTGTATGATGGTGAAAATCTAAATTCTTGCATGAGTTTTGTATGAAAGAGGAACTGAAAATATTTTTTAATTGTCCTAAAAGAGAGGGAGTATAAACCTCTTCCTTTGTAATTTGAATTTATAGGCTTTACTTTTGGAATCATTTATAATAGCAAAAATTTCATTCTCATTCATTTTACTTTCTCCCCTCACACGTCACTCACTCTGAAATGGTGCTGGCGTTTCTGGCACCTGAGGCAAAACCTTGTCACAGCATCTAATTCATATCATATCTTAACATGCACCTACACAGATGAGCCAAAACATTATGACCACCTACCTAATATGATGTTGGTCCTTCACGTGCAGCCAAACAGCTCGTACCCGGTGAGGCAGGGACGCTACAAGATTTCTAATTGTGTCTTTTGGTATCTAGTACCAGCAGATCCTTTAACTCCTGTAAGGTCCATGGTTGAGACGCCACAGATCGGAGTTGCTGTTCCAACACAAACCACAGATGCTCGATGGGATTGATGTCTGGGGAATTTGGAGGCCAGGGCAATACCTGGAAGTCTTCCTCATGTTCTGCAAACCAGTCTCAAACAATCCGGGCGGTGTGGCATGGTGCATTATCCTGCTGAAAGACGGCACCGCCAGAGTGGAAGACAGTTGCCATGAAAGGGTGTACCTAGTCAGCAATGATGTTTAGGTAGATGTCAGAGTGCCTGGCACATGAATGACTGGACCAGGGTATCCCAGCAGAACATAGCCCAAAGCATGACACCGTCGCCACCAGCTTGTTTTAGTTCCACAGTGCATCCAGGCACCTTCACTTCCCCAGGTAAACGACGCACATGTACCCGGCTGACCACATGGTGCAACAGGAAACATGATTCATCGGGCCAGATGACCTTCTTCCAATCACTCAAGGTCCATTTCGATTCTCACGTGCCAATTGTAGGCACTGTCACCAGTGAACCATGGTTAGCATGGGCATTCAGAGCGGCCTGCGGCTATGCAGCCCCATTTTCAGCAGGGTTTGATGTACTGTGTGTTGTGACACATTACTCCTGTCACCAGCATTCCAATTACCGGCGAGTTGCACCACAGTTGCCCTTATATTGCCACGTACCATCCAGGAGAGCCTTCGCTCACCTTGAGCATCGGTGAGCCATGGTTGTCCAACACCTCATCGGTGATTCGTGAGTTTTCCCTCTTAGGACAACTTTCGCTAGCTACTAATCACAGCTGACCATGAGCACCCCACCAGCCGTTACAGTTTGGTCTTTGTCAAACTTACTTAAGTCCGCTGCCTTTCCCATTTGAAGAACAAGAGTAGCACTGATTAACAGAGCTTGGTATCAGGTATTTTTTATACCGTGTCGCGACCCGCACACAGGCTGTTATTTTTATTTTTTTATTATTTTTATTTTTTTATATAAACCCCAAACACGAGAGGTATTAGAACCTATAGTACTTAGTACCGTGCTCGGGTTCGAGGTTGAGAAGACGAAAGAAGATATTTGTTGACATTGGACTTGAACTTCTGTAGACTGTAATTTTCAGGAAATACGTATGAAGGAAGGTTGTTCTAGAAAACAGCAGTTGAATGAATAAACAAGGAAGATGAAAAGTTGGTTCTGTGAGTGTCACTAAAGATAAGCATAGGAGCAGAAGAATCCTTTTTGCGAGATATAAGACAAGACTGAGTTTTAGAAAGGTTGAAATCAACTAAGTTGTCTTTGCCCCACTGGAGAATTACCTGAAGATCGGCATTTAAGGAATTGGTAGCAGATTTTCGAGAAGTTGAAGCTGATTGAGCAGGACAAGGTTTCTCAAAATGGAAAGTGGAATGCAATGTGCTATCATCGGCAAAACTATGGATAGGATTTCCAGTCAATGGAAGAAGGTCATTAATATACAAGAGGAAAGAGTGGGGGAAAGAACTGAACCTTGGGGGACACTGGCATTAGTGGAGAAGTTAGAAGACAGAGAGCCATCTACCATCACCCGTAGTGAGCGATCAGAGAGAAAACTGGATAACCAATTACTAAAAACAGTTGGCAAACCATAAGATGGAAGCTTGTTTAGAAGACCTTATTGCCAAACACGATCGAAAGCCTTTGAGATGTCAAGAGCAACTACGTGTGTTTCACCGAACCTTTCCATTGAATTAGTCCATAAATGGGTAACATAAGCCAGAATATCACTAGTGGATCGACACTGGCGGAATCCATACTGGTGATCATTGATCAGACGGAAGGTTTCTAGGTAGTTTAAGAGTTCGTGGTTAATTAATTTATCCATTACTTTAGAAAGAGTAGAAGTAATTGCAATGGGATGATAATTGGATGGGAGGGATTTGTCACCCTTTTTAGGAACTGGCTGGATATGAGCAAATTTCCAAGCAGGAGGAAAAACACCTTTGGAATAAGAAAGTGAAAAAAAGGCAGCAAAGAATAGGAGTAAGTTCAGGAGCACAGGTTTTGAGAACAAGTGGAGAAATACCATCGGGACCTGCAGCTTTCTTAGCATCAAGATTCGTCAAAATCCTTCTGAAATCCTTTTGACGGAAGACCACAGGGGGCATTGAATGGAGCGTGTTGGGAATGGTGGGAATTGTTTTACCAAGATCATTAATACATGAGTTGGAAGAAAAATGGGATGCTAGCAGGTCAGCTTTATCCTTGGCTGAAGTGACAACAGAACCATCTGGTTTGGACAGAGGTGGGAGCAGAGATGGGCAAAAGTTGCGACCAATAGTTTTGGCAAGAGACCAGATTCTCGGCTACCATTAGGGCAAGAAGCAAATTTTCTACTCTTAGCCTGTTCAAACTCTAGTTTTGATTGATTAATAACTGCTTTGCAATTGTTGCGAGCTTTGGTGTAGGCGGAAAATGAAACTGGAGAATTAGAAACAAGCCAATTACGATATGCAACATTCTTCTCTTGTACAGCCTTAGCACATTTATTGGAAAACCAAGGTTTAGATAAAGGACGAGATTTTAAAGTGGAGTGTGGGATAAAGGATTCCATTCCTGCAAGAATAATTTCACTGACACGATCTGAACAAACGTTGACATCAGAAGTTTTGAAACAGTAATCCGACCAAAGAAAAGAAGTCTCGCAGGTCATCCCATTTTGAATTCTTGTAATGCCAAACAACATGAGGTTCAGAATGGCCATGAGATAAAGGTTCCATTGGAGAAGAGACAGCCACCAAGTTGTGATCTGAAGTGCCTAAAGGACCTCTCACTTCGACCGCGTACTTAGAAGGGTTGTTTGTGAGAAAAAGATCAAGCATATTGGCTGTATGATTAGGATTGTCCGGTATTCTTGTAAGTAAATGAACAGTCTGTGCAAAGTCATTAGTAATTGCAAAAGTCTCAGCATCACGACCAGCCGGGTCAGTGTGACTAGAAAACGGAAGCCAGCTGGAGTTGTGAACATTAAAATCACCAAGGAAAATTACTTCACTGTTAGGAAAGTTGGACTGGAGAAAGTCAAGTTGCAAAGAGAGGAAGTCAAAGAGCTCCAGGTGATTAGTGGAGTTGGGAGAACTGTCAAGACAACAGATGAATTTGACACAATGAGGTAGAGAGATTTTAAGCCAGAGAAGATCAAAGAGAGGAGATTCCAAATTGCCAAGTCTCTGACAGGGAATATCAGAACAGACATATGCACAAGTACCACCTTTGAGGCGAAAGGAATCATACAGCGAATAATTTGGGCATCTGAGATGAGCAGTAGTTGAATCAACCAATAACTGAGATTCTGTCAGAAAAAGTACATGGGGTTTGGCAGACTGCAAGTGGAAATGGACATCGTTGAGATTAGAATTGAGACCACGTATATTTGTGAAATGAATTAGGAAGTGCTTGTTCACCTGCAGTTGCTTCAATTTGCATAACAACTTGCTGGTCGTAATGTTTTGGCTCATCGGTGTATATGCAGTACCACCTATTTTAGGTGCTACTGGCAAGTGTCTCACTTGTGCATTCCTAGGGCTGCGCCTTCACCCACTACCCATTTGAAAAATTTGCGTTTGAATGCCGCGAGGAATTCAGCTCTGAATAATCCAGTCTAGGGCAAAAGCATAGGATTTTCATAGTTGCTACAGGTGTTTTCACGTCTTTGAAAGAGATGTCTTATGAACTGAGCCTTATGGACACTAGTGCAAACAGGCCAATATATCTTTTGCTAAAATGAACATTATAAAGATTGTTACCACATAATTTTTCAATATTCAGTGAAACTTAGATCACAGTTTATGCCATAATTTAAATGCATAATCCATTTAAACTATGGCCTAAAGGATATATGGTGGTATTATAACTTCTCGGATTTATTTATTTATTAATATAATAATAATAATTATTATTATTATTAATGATAAATTTTATTTATTTTTTTTTATAAATTTTCAGTTTGCCATACAGGATAGTGTTTGCAGTTGCTACCCAGGATTCTGTACTTCTGTATGATACCCAGCAGACAATACCTTTTGGCTATGTTAGCAACATTCATTATACCCACTTAAGTGATCTATCATGGCAAGTATCAGTTTTGTTTTGTTTTTTTATCATTTATAGTAGATTTTTTCATTCTGAATAATCATTTTGCTATTTAAAAATATTTCCATTAGGTTCTTCATATAGTGATCTGTATTACTGTAAAAGAATATTAAACTGAATTTAACAGAAAACATCAGGCATGTGGGAATGTTACTGTCATCTTAATCTGTTATATGCCCAGGGGCTCACATCAGGTGAGTATGGGTTTGGCACACCCAGGGTCCTGAGCACATACACACAGGGTAATTTAGAAATTTTTTTTTTGGCTGGTGCAGCATAAGCCTCAGGCTTCCTTGCACCATATGGCTAATAATAATATTATACCCAATTGTAAATATAGATCACTAGGATAGTACAAATTAATCCTACTGGACTATCAGCTTTCCACTCACTATTTTCTTCCATGTTATATTACTTTTAATTAGATTTTTAGCCCTACCCAACAGAGTAAGCCAACTTTTTTCAGATGCTTGGTTTACATTGTTGACCTACCTTACTTGTATTCTGCTTTTGGAGTTATTACCATTTTGTTCCTGTCAGATACCTGTTTAATTAATCTCTCTCTTCTTCCATTCTTTCTAGATGCCCATACTTCATTTACCTTTGATTGGATATTTATTATTCCAAGAATTTTTTCTTAGATCTATTTATTTTTCTTAAAACTTTCATTTCTGAAGAGTCTGTTTTAACCTGTGGAGCTAAGAGTTGAATAAAAATTAAGGGATTGATCAAAAATGAAACTTAAAAAACAAACTTGTATAAATAGCTGATCTCTCTTTTGCTCCAAATGAATTTGTTTAACTGCCTCCCTATTCTGCTCCTGCTTTACTTATTCTGTTGTTTATTTCTATGTCTAATCTGTCTTCATTAAAGATCATTCTTTAATACCCGAAATAAATGAATTGAAGCTAACTTGCTTAAAAAGTGGCAATCAAGTGCATCTCTACCTCACTCCAAAGTTTAACCTTAAAACCATTTTCCAGTGCTTCCTTCATTCCATATTTCAGATTTGTCCCTTTTTCTATAAGTTATATATCCCTTAAAATCTTATCATTAAGCCATATTTTTGTAAAATTTGTAAGAGCAGATATCTAAGTAATTTATAGGTTCTTATTATGTTACCACTACTGTTTGGTCAACAAATTTCCCCCGTTTGTCTTAAAAAATGACTGTTCTTCCCTAAGGTTACATTCAACAATACTCGGTACTCTCTTCTCTAAGATACTTTGATAGATTTTTACCTGATACACTAAGAAGTGAAATTGCTTCATTATTTTCAGTTTCAGTTTTATTTCCTTTTTTTATATATTGGTATAGCAGATGGTTTAATGCCATTGCATCATATTTGTACGTAGTGAAATACTGAAGTAGATAAATTGGCATCGTTTTAATTATATCTCATATTGTGAAAAACTTCACGAGTTGCCATGATATTGCTTTACCTTAAACAAGTAACGCTTCACTAATGGAGATAACTAACACTACTTATTCTTGGCGGATACCACCACCCAGGCAGCACCATTTCAAGGCTTATTGGTCTTTCTTCAGTGGGCAGTTAGGTATCCTGGTTTTGCCATAGCGACAACCCAGTTATGAAGTATAACTCCACAATATGAGAGATGCCTGATGGTGTGCAATAGTATAGACAGGTAATTTTTTGGGCTAAAGCCTCAAACTACGTTGAAGTTTCACTAGTGGACAAGTTAGTGCCATTGGATCATATTTGTACATAGTGAACTACCAAAGTAGATAAATTGGCATCATTTTAATTATATCTCATATTGTGAAAACCTTCACGAGTTGCCGTTATAATGCAGTACCTCGAATAAGTAACGCTTCACCAATAGAGATCCGCCAAGAATAAGTAACGTTAGTCTTCTCCATTGGTGAAGCGTTACTTGTTCGAGGCTGCTGCATTTCTGTATTTATTTTCTTGACCTTTTCTACCTCAGTAATAGAGGTATCCAAAATTTTTTGCCCATTTTAACCATTTCATCTTCAGTGACATCTTTAACATCTTTGTTTATCAAATTAAAAGTATTTTCTATACTTCTGTTTTAATTTCATCCTTACCATTTTTAATTACCTTAGTTATGGTTTTCTCCCTGTTCTGCAAATTTTAACTAAATGCCAAAACAATTTTCTACTTCCTGATACTTTTTTTCTATTGTTCTCAAAATCTTCTTGAGATTTTTCTTTAGCTTCTTGCACACATATCTTTGCCCTCTTGCACTTTTTCTATATTCCAATAAAGATTTATTAGATTTATTTATCAAAAATGTTTTATATTTTTTATTGTCTTTAACTGCCTTAGAAAAAAGTACAATACTTAATAAAATTACTTTTCATGGGAAAACATGTAAGGTACATTTCAAGATAAAGCTTGTTAGAAAGGAAAAAGAAACAACAGTGTATTGGTAACATTTGTATGCAATATACCACTACAACTAATTATAATTAATATTAATAATAATATTTTTATTGTCTCTAACTTCTTGGGTTCACCACAGCATTAGATAGAGCAAAAAACATTATGCACAGAGGTACAAATGAAACTTTAGATGGTATGGCAACAAAATTTTACATTCTCCATTCTCAACTAGTTATCATTGTTTGAATGAAACAGAGGTTATTATGATGAATGAAGATAAAAAGTGTATGTACAAAAGAATTATACACACACTTTTTTATGTGTAATTAGGATATAATGAGAATCACCTATGGTGACTGCAATTTTGTTTTCCTTGAGTCTTGTTATTAATGAGCTTTCATTGTTATATGTATATTAGCTACTTTAACTTGTTAATTTGAAACCTGTATCATTTCTGTAGGTCTAGAGATGGAAGGATCTTAATGGTATCTTCAACAGATGGTTACTGCTCTTTCATTATATTTAGTGAAGGAGAAATAGGAAAGTTCTATCAACCTCCTGAAACTGTACAGGAGACCACGTCTGTGGAACAAAAGTAAAGAATTTTTTCCAATTAATTAATAATAAAATAACCTTTTTTTTCCCCTCTTCTTTATATGGTTAGATTATAGTTAGCTTTAGAGACCATTATTAATTTTATAAATCAAATAACTTGAATGATGTATGTGTGAGTTTGCTTCTCATTTGGTGAAAAGATCCAACAAAGATATTTTTACAGAATTCTGCCTGCTAACTAAGTATTTTGTCAAGAAATATTCACCATTCATATGAAGTGCTTTGGGTTCAAATGCACTATTGATTAGACAGAATTTTTAAAGGCTTTTTCAGTTAAAAATATAGTTGTCCAGTTTCAAGTAGAAATGTAAGCTCGCATTTCTGTCTGAGATATTCTGTATATTTCACTTAACAAGGCAAATCTTTGAGCAACAAGCTGCTAGAAACATAACACACACTCTGATTTGTGTTTGGTACTTATATCATAATTATGTTACTCGAATGGCACCTTTTGGAAGAGAGGGCTTTATTTCTCTAATAGTAAGGAGAAGCGTATGAGCGTATACAGAGAAGGGCAACAAGATTGGTGAGGAGAATGACGGCGTGGGCTTACCAAGAATGGCTTAAGTTCTGCAAATTGCTGGGTATGGAGACTTAGGCATCTGTGAGGTGACCTGATGTATAAGGCCTTGAATGGGTTGAGCAGGCTCAATTCTGATGGGATTCTTCCTCTTGCTCAGATTACGAACCTGATGGAGCATAAATTCAAATTGAGGAAAGACAGTTATAGAACAGATGTGCGGAAATTTGCCTTTAGCCAGCGGGTAGTTGATTGCTGGAACAAACTTCCATCTGTCGTTGTGGAAGTTGATAGCTTAAATAAATTCAAGAAGGAACTGGACAAATGTTTGGAGGGAATGGATGTGTGACATGAGCTTGCTTTCTTACATCATATGCCTCTACTAATGTTAATACTAGGTGGAAGTTTATTCCAACAATTGATTACTCTTTGACTGAATGCAAATTTCTGTTTCCCCATTACAAAGGGGGAATCTATAGGTGACACGAGTAATTACAGACCAGTTAGTTTAACTTCTGTTCTGGGGAAAATAATGGAGTCACTGGTTAAAGATGCATTGCAGGATCATCTAGACAAGACTGCAGTAATAATTCAGACAGCATGGGTTTGTTAAGGGAAAGTCTTGTCTGACAAATTCCATTGGATACTATGATGTGGTTACAGAGGAACTGGATGCAAAAAATAATTTTGATATCATACACAGCAGACTCGATTAACCAGGACACTTCACGATTCCAAATTTACAAAAAAAAAAAAAAAAAAAAAAAAAAAACCAACCAGAAATCATAAAATTCAAGTAATAAATAGAATAGGTATAAACAGATGTTTTGCAAGTCGTACGTAAATAAACAACAAGAAGTGGCATTATAAGTCGACATTGGGAGATTAGTGTACCTATTATCTTGCAATCCCCACTATCTTCACACCTGCTGCTCAAAAAAAAAAAAAAAAAAAAATGCATCACGTCGATTGTTGTGTTCCGTCGCACCACAAAAGGACAAATTTTGTTTCATTACGTATATCAGGGATGTCGGATTTTTTTTGTTTAGAAATCGCGAAAATGATGGACAAACGCAAGAGTTGTGCTTTCAATTAAACAAAAACTTGAAATTATTCAAAAGTTTGAAAATGGTGCATCTGTTAAATCTCTAAGGAACCATTATAATGCTGGTGACCAAACCATACATGACATTGTAAAAAATAAAGAGACGCATCGTATTGGACATGCAGGTAGTGCATGGTAAGTTTTTTTCGTTTTTTATCTATTGCCATACTTTTTGCTTAGGTTGCTGATCATATTTCAATACAGTAAATCCCCGACTTACGCAGCTTAAGACTTACATTACGTTATTTATATATTTTTTTATGACTGGAGATTTCAGTGAAGGGGACACACATTTCACTATAATAACGTAAAAAATCCACAGAATTCCAACTATCGGTATTATCGCAAACGCAATAAGATCGCGTTTACTACCCGTTTATAATTAATTGCACTAACAGAAAAGTCCAAAAAAACCAGAAAGTGCAAATTGTTTTTATTGTTTTATGGCAGTGACCTCCAGAAATGTGCTTTAGTAAAATGTGAACTCGCGTGGAGTGATGATAGTGAGTTTTCGCCTTAACCCTGTGAAGTTCTTTACAGAAAATTTTCATTTTGACCGTTATCACAGTGCTGACTAAGAGAATAAGTGACAGTGGTACTAGTAAATCTATCAAGAAAAGGAAAGCGATCGAGTTGGATCAGAAAATTAAAATAATAAGGATGTATGAAAATGGCCAAACATTAATAACATGTATCGTGCGGAATTAGATTTGTCAGTGGCAACGGTGAACACAATAAAGGACAAAGACAATACAAGGAGCAGTCGGCACCAATGAAGGTCAACTATAATAATAACCAAGGCTACGAAATACATATCAGTTTTTACAGTTCAGTAACATGCGTTTTTTCTTCCTTTTATGTTTTCATTCCCGAGTTACGTGAAACTCGACTTACGTAAGAAGTCCTGGAACATATGTCGGGGACTTACTGTATTTTTGGATTAGCTGGGAAATCGATTATCCGGGAATATCTTTTTATCATCTATCCCAGAAAATCGAGAGTCTACTGTACTTGGATTTCAGGAAAGCGTTTGACACTGTTCCACATGAAAGACTACTGTACCAATTGGAGCAGTATGGTATTAAGGGTAAGTTGCTACAATTGATAAAAGGAGGGTTGAGTGGGAGAAGACAGAGAGTGGTAATCGATGGATGCTACTCTTCGTGGACTAATGTTATTAGTGGAGTCCCCCAAGGTTCAGTGTTGGGCCCCACTGTTGTTTTGTATATTTTTCAATGATATTGATGAAGATATATCAGGCTTAATGTCGAAGTTTGCAGATGATACAAAGGTTGGCAGTGTTGTTAATGACAGTAATGGCAGGCAGTGTGCTACTGCAACACTATCTAGAAGATTTGGGGAGATGGGCTGAGAAGTGGCAATTGAAGTTTAACCTTGACAAATGCAAAGTACTGCATATGGGTAAAGGTAATCCCAGAGAAATGTGGTACTACACTTAGGGTGGTAAAAAATGAAAAAGATCTGGGAGTAATTGTGCAGTCAAATATGAAGTTTTCTGAGCAATGCAGACAGGCAGCCAGAGCAGGTCATGGGGTTTTGTCAATGATATATAGGAATTTTGCTAGCAGGGAAAAGGAGGTGATTATCCCTCTGTATAAGGCAACAGTCAGGCCACGCCTTGAGTACTGCGTACAGGTCTGGAGGCCTCATTTTAGGAAGGATGTTGAGTTGCTTGAGCATGTACAGAGAAGGGCAACAAGATTGGTGAGGGGAACGAAGGAGTGCTCTTACCTAGAAAGGCTTAAGTTCTGAAAATTGCAGCAGCTGGAGACTTAGGCACCTGCGAGGTGATCTGATTGAGGTATATAAGGTCTTGAATGGGTTGAGCACACTGAATTCTGATGGGATTCTTCTGCTTGCTCAAATTACAAACCTGAGGGGGCATAAATTCAAATTGAGGAAAGACAATTGTAGAATAGATGTGCAGAAATTTGCCTTTAGCCAGCGGGTGGTTAATTGCTGGAACAAACTGACATCTGCTGTTGTGGAAGTTGATAGCTTAAATAAATTCGAGGAGGAACTGGACAAACTTTTAGAGGGAATGGATGTATGAGATTGAGTTTTTATTTTTTTTTTGGCTGATGCAGAATAAGCTCATATGCTTGCTTTCTTGCATCACATGCCTATTACTACTACCACTACCCTTTTTAAAACCTTATACACTTCAGTTAGGTTGCCCCGAAGATGCTTACTTTCCAGGAACTGAAATTTATACAACCTCAGTCTTTCTTGGTAAGAATATCCTTTTGTGCTCCCAGCTAATCTGCAGGGTGACCTAAATTGAGGTTTTCAAATCTGTGTGCAGTATTCCAAGTGAAGCCTAGCCATTGTCTCATACAATAAGATAATCACCTCATTGTTTCTGCTGACAAAGCTTTTGCATATCATTCACAGAACACCCCATAAGCTGTTCTAGCAGCTATTTGTTTGCACTGCAGAGAGAATTTCATGTCAGACAGTACAGTCCACTTAGATCTTTTTTATACTCCACTTCTTTTTCATACACCACCCAATTTTACTTTGTGGCATGGAAATGGAGATCAAGAAGAGAAATTAGGCTTCATATTTGTTTGGTTAACTAAATATAAATAATTCTCTGTAGTAGATATTACAGTATCACCCGTCGACTCTAGACTTAACTGCAACACCTTTTAACAGTACTGCACAGTAAACTGTAAAGAAAGCAGCAAGTGTAATGAAATTATTGTATTCTGATACAAAGAAGTTCATGAAAACCATAATCTACAAAACTATCATGTGACATTGCTCTTGTTAGTGTTACATTTGTGCATGAGGCTCTATGTGCCTATGTGAAAATAGTCATTCTTATTAATATTACATGTGTGCATGAGGCTTTGTTTATCTAGCTGAGCAGTTCCTTGTTGCCTATTTATGTGCTGTACTCTAAATTGGTTTCCCTGTAAACAGTGCTTCATTTCACATGAGATTGCAAAATGAAGCACTGTTTAGCAATTCCATATTTCTCATAGGATTGCCACATGAAATTGACAATTTCAAGTGTTTATTTTTTTTAAGTACATGCACTATTTTCTGTTTAGTATTTTTGCATAAATACAGTACAGGCTGGCCTCGATTAATTCGTCCCGCGAGCTCATCGCGTAAAACGGAAACGCGTTAAGCGAATATAATAATCAATAGGAAAAATTATAACTGGTCCTTGACCTTCTGGAATGTCTATAAAGAATTTTAAAAATACCTTTTAAATAACTTTTTACCTGTATACAATGTAAAATATAATGAAACTAATTATGGAATTAAATGTTTATTGCATAAAATAGGGGTTCTCAAACTGCGCCGTGGCATATTTTAAATTTTCAAGGGAAACACAGCGATACTCGACAGCTGTCGGACACTGCGTGAACTATTAGCTCGAGGTAGTTCACAGTTTCACATTTCTTATTAAGTTGTTTGGACCTAAACGGAACTGTTAGGTATTTCTTTTGGTCTAGGTGTGCCGTGAAAATATTACTGTGACACTAAGAACGCCGTGAACCGAGAAAGTTTGGGAACCTCTGACATAAAATACACAATGAAGAAATGACTGTTGCGGAAATATTTGAACAGTTGACTTTCTATTTTCATCAATCAATTTCCGATAGCCGACAAAAATCTTCTCTGGGCCCTGGCGAAATAAATATCGAAGAGAACCTCAAACCTTTTGTTTGAGGTTCTCTGCGATACGAAAGATTTCATCTAGTTCTTTTACTGTTATCTCCTTCGCGGTAACATTTTCATCTGGCTCATTTAAAAATTTAAATTTTTAAATACAAGTCTGCATTGACTTTATTAGCGGGAGACAAACAAGTAACACGTCTTCTTCCGATGGTTGATGGAACACGCCAAGGCGGGCAGCAGGCAAACGTTTGTTTATTGCCCGTCCGACACGTGGTAAGCTTAACGTGCAATTCAAATCTTTTTCAACTACTACATAAAAAAAAAAAAAAAAAAAAAAAAAAAGATCTCGTTAACTAGAAATTTGCATCGTGTAAAGTGAAAAGTGGTATAATTTTTTCAAATAGCAGTAACTGAAACACACATTAATCGAACTCTCGTTATGCAAGGCCTGGATGTATATCTAAAAGAACACTATCATCAGTTATCTGATAAAATAAAAAATAAAAATCATATTTACTTCCAAATTATTATTCTGATTATTACAAGAATATGTATTAATAAATTGTGAACATGTGAAAATTGAGTGCTTTAGAGGTTGGGTCAATGGATCAGTGAGGCCAGAGTTTGTTGATTGGCTAGGGCAGTTTGACAGCTAGTTAGGCCAATTACCCTGTAACTTCAAGGGTGACCTGAGATGCAATGCTCTTGTTTTTGATACCTGGGTGTTCATTGGAAGAGGACCTTATGACAGCCTGCTGGACAACAGAGTGCTGACCTTTGGTTTTGGAGAGTAGCTTTTGTTGAAAGAATGGGAAGAGTCCAGGGATGATGTGTGTGCCCCTCCTCCTCAGTTCCTGTTAATGTTCCAGTTTGAAGCAGACTGTATGGTAAAGGCTTCTTTGCAGTCTATGTGTTTGGTTATGCTTCCCGGTCCTTACGTTGACTCCTGAAGGTTGAAACTGTTGTTTTCTCATTGTGCTTATGATGCATTTGCTACACTGACTGTCAACCAGATAGACTGAAAAGGCCATGACTTGACTGGAACATTAAAGGTAGATCAAATTTCAGAGTGACTCTGTCACTTCATCGGTGATTAACAGTAGAAAGTTTTAGCCAATGAGTGATGTCTACATTGTAGCTAAAGTCCTACTCATTCTGAAAATATGGAAATACAAAAAAAAGGATTTCTCAAATCAGAAAGTTCTTTTGTATATCCATTCCAAAGGCTGACAAACTTGAAATGGTGGCTTTAAGGTGATTAGGATACCCATGTTGGGGCTTCCTTAACATAGGTATCCTAACATTTGAAAAGCATTGTACTTGCAGCACTGCAAAGAAGTTTTATATAAGAGCATTACTAAACACAGTCTGCAAAGACTGTCTCATCAGCAGTGATACAGTCCACATATTTTAGAACAGAGTGTTGGCCCAGACCAGACCTTGCCATCTTCAAGAAAGGTCTGATCTGTGCCAATGCTCTGTCTCTGAACATATTTAGAGGGGTACCTGTGTGTAGATATTAGTTGCTGTAATCAGCACTAGTCTCCTACTGCTATGATAAACATCCTATGTATAGTTGAGAGTATTGTTTTGATTTATTCACTATTAATCAAAGTAGTCACCAATTTTAGATGTGTTGTTTACAGTAATAAAGCAGTATGCATGCTGTATTCACTGGATATTTTACTTCCATTTCTTTCACAACAGATTGCCAATAAAGCAAAATTGTAAAGTTTCTGAAAGATAAAACACAAATTTAAATTGTACTTGTCACATTGTTCACTGCAGATAAAAATATTTAAATGTTTTGAAACTTTCTGCAAAGGTAGACAGAGTCTTGGCTGGCTCAGAGGAAAAGAATATTTGAATTAAAAGTGGAAAAAAAACAGGCAGATTTCTGACCCATGTATTTTCTAAAAGGCTAATAATTGTTGTTTCAACCTGAGAACAAAATGATTTTTAAGTATGCCCTAACAGAAACTAGCAGTTTTACAAATTCAAGACAATTATTATTCAGAATGAGTTCATTTATTAGTGTAAATAATCAGTTTCAATATTAATTTTTTCTTACTGACTTTTCTAAAATAACACTAGTTGGTTATGCTATATTTATTACTAACAAAAAGGCTTGATATCTGTAAAAAAATCCTCTCTCAAAACTTTCTTGAGAGATGATTGGTGATGCTAATAAGGCTCAGTTCTGTCTTAAAAAAAAAATAAAAAAGTGTTTCACTTATTCTTAACTTCATTAATATCTAGATTTCTGACAATATTAGTAATGGCCATATGGTGCAAGAAGCCTAAGCCTTATGCTGCACCAGCCAAAAAAAAAAGTAAAATAATAATAAAATAAAATAAAATAAATAAATAATAAAAGAAAAGGAAATAGACAACCTGTGCATTTCCTTCCTCCCATAGGTAACTGTCCAGCTGACCTTTGAATTTCCCCAAACTGTCAGTCTCAACCACCCATATTCCAGTAATTTATAACTCAGCTAAAATAAAACTTCCTGCAATTCAGTCTGAACATCTCCCCCTGTAACTTGATTTTATGGTCCCTAGTACTAGAATCATTTATAACCACGAAAATTTCATCCTCATTAATTTTACTTTTGCCTCTCAGAGCCTTAAACACCACAATCAAGTGTCCTCTAAGGTGCCTAGTTTCCAAGCTGTACAACCCACATATTTGAAGTCTTTCCTCATATGGACACCCTTTTGCCGATCTCACCAAGCGAGTTACCCATCTTTGGACCCTTTCAAGAAGCTCGATATCTTTTTTAGGTGCAGTCTTCACACTTTAACTCGGTATTCCAAGTATGGTCTGCAGTGGTCACTAGCCTTACATAATGGGATTATGATGTCCTTATCTCTACTAGCAAATGTTTGATAAATCATCGACACGACACTATGGTCCTTTCTTGCAACTTGTCTACAATGCTCAGAGAACTTCATGGCTGACTGACCAGTCGGTAAGACCTTGAATTTCGCTGAAGTGCATAAGTTATTTTGGGGTTACTGTTCCCCAGGTGTAAGACCTTGCACTTTGCTGGATTAAAGCATCGCTGCCACTTTTCTGAACATCCCTAAAGTCTATCTAAGTCACTCTGAAAGAAGCTCTGCTCGGCAGTGATCATTAACTACTTTACATCATCTGCAAATCGGCCAATCTTTACATCATCTGCAAATTTAGACACCACACCCTCTATCCCTCCATCGATGGCATTTAAGAAAATCAAAAACAACAGTGTGTTCCCAATACTGATCCTTGGGGAATCCCACTTCTTACATTAACCCAATCTGAGGAATAACCATTTATCACAACCCTCTGCCTACTGCCCTGAAGCCATCCTGTTATCCATCTAAGGATTTTCCCTGTGATTCCAACCTGTTCCAGCTTATAAAGTAACTGCTCATGTGGGACTGAGTCAAGTGCTTTGCTGAAATCCAAATAAAAAATGCTGAAATTATTCCCTAAATCCAGCTCACGAGTGCCCCTGTCAAAATAGCTATCCAGATTTGTTAAACATGACTTTCCCTCTACAAACCATACTGTGTATCCTTCAGAATTCTATTTCTATCCAAATGATCCTGTATTCCACCCTTGATTATTGCCTCCATGATTTTACCTACTACTGAAGTTAGACTGACTGGTCTGTAATTTCTCACTACACTCTTAGAACTGCCTTTATGCATTGGCACTTTACCCATCCAACGGAATCTCTTGAGTCCTATGATGCACTCACTTGCACCTTCAATGCACCTTAATGGTTCGATGCCCTCATCAACCCCAGGAGCCTTACTCGCCTGTTGGTTCGAAAGGTTTTTTTCATCAAATAATCATGTGAAATTTCAATATCATTAATTATTAATAACATATTGTTCAACTTCACTCCTATAATTTCTCATTGACATAAAGGGTTTTCTTCTGTAAATATCGATGCAAAATAACTGTTGAGTTAATTTGCAATATCAGCTTGGATATCTAAATACTATCCCACGTCCATTACATAAAGGTCCTATCTGATTTGTCCTTTTCTTCCTTGCATTTATATATGTGAATAATTCCTTATCACCACTCTTTGCCAGCAATATCTCATAATCTGCCTTTGCCAGCCTAACCTTTTCCTTGGCACTATTACAGATCAGTTTTTAGCTGTTATAGGCTTCAGTACTTTTTATTGCTCTGTCCATGCTGTCTTTTTCTGCTCAAGTAATCTGGCAACTTCATTATTCATCCAACTAGGAATCCTCCTCGTGGAGTATTTCTTTAATGGTATATACGCATTCAAGGCTTCTGTGGTTAATGTTTTAAAGGTATACCATCATTCAATTGTATTTGCTCTCTGTGAGATATCTACCCAGTTAATAGAGGCCATGTAGCACCTCATAATTTCCTTTCCTGAAATTATAACCCAATCCTTTGCCTTTAACTACTGCTACTCCTCTCTCTTCATTGTCCACCGTAGAACTCTATGATCACTTGAAATTTATTTGATGATTTGAAAATATATAAATTCCCTTGTGTTAGCAAACATACTTTGCCGTCTCTTCATCTTACTGAAACGTCATGACAGTTGTATCTTCTGTGTACACCATCCAAGTTGATTCATTAATGTAAAGAATTTCTAAAGGCATTGTAACATCTGCTTTCATAATTTAATAATTTACACGGTATTTGAATGCCAAGACTAACGTGATATTAATGCTATATATGCTACAAAGATCCATTTTTTCCTTTTCTTTTTAAGAAAAATTCAAATATTAAAGTTATTTAGGATTTAGTGTGGAATTAAAATTTCAGTTAATTGAAATGTTAACATGTTAACATTTCAATTAACATATTGAAACATGATATTTACATGTGCACATTCTTATTCTTGAAATTTCAAAATTTAAAACTTACTTGAGATATTTAATAAAAATTTATTTTAAAGCATTAGTTTATTATTCTTAAAACATTTTCCTTAATTTATATTGGTTTCCATATTGATTTTTTTTTTTTTTTTTTACTTAATTTCAGGAATAGTCCTGGTTCCCGTAATATGAAACATCCTGTTGAAGTGCAAAAATCGCCAAAAGTAGAAACACAGAAAATACTAAAATCACCAAAAGTTAATAAATTAAGTGAAAAAAATGAAACTCGAGTGAAGGATATTAAAGGATTGTCAGAAACTGCAGCTACATCTCAGGATGCTAAAAAAGCAGATGTTGAACCAATGGATGTTGATCCTCATCCACAAAACATTGACCAGAAACAGATATCCTCTGGTAATGAGACAAGCGATGTCCAGAAACAAATATTGCCTAGTAGTGAGCATGCCAAAATGGATATTGTAGGTGGAAAAAATAAAAATCAAGAGAAAAACATGGACTGGGAACTTGTTTTAGAAGCTTCCCACGATGATTCAAATTTTCAGAAATTTGAAAATAATGCAACCCCCTCAACTAGTGGAACTACACCAACTCAGAAAGCGTTACCTCATTTCTTCCGTGTGCCTGAGAAAAAACAAGGACGAAGAGTACAGTTTGTCACACTGTCAGGAAAGAAATCATGAACATGTAGATCAATTATGTTGCCCCACACCTCCAGATTTTGAGAGAACATTGATGAACAAACACTAGTTTAAAATCATGCATAAATTCTAAAATATGGATACAGTAAACATTTTGTGGCCGATATTATACTTTTGCCAAAAGATGTATATAAACTGTGGGAGGGTTTTGTACATAGTCCCTTCTGTCTCTCTCCTCTCCTCTGTCCCTCCCCATCTCTTTAAGCAATGCTGATGTGTATAAATCTGTCACATATGCTTCTTCCCTTGGGATCACTTTGAAAGCAGTTTATATAATTCCTTTTTAAGAAACCATTTAGAAAAAAGGAAAACTATAAAATGAATTATTCCGACTGAATGGAAGGATATAAATAATAATACCATTTATCCTTCAGCATAAAGACATTTTATGGGTTTTTATGTGATGTGATTTATTTCAAATGTTCACACCACAATGTGATTTGCAATATAAAGATCACAGCCATGGCTGGCTCTAATATATGCAGATTTTGGTGCAAAACAGCGGTGCTAAGTTAGCAATTAAGTATTTGTAAGGAGTATTTTTTTTTTAATAAATAAAATAAAAGTAATAGCAAAATTTGTTGCTCTTATAGTAACAGGAACATTACATATAATTATGAACTGAAAATTAGATTTTCAAAACATAAAATGTTTTGAAATGCTTCAGTAAATGTTTTAGGCCCTTATATGTTTTACATTTGTACCTGAAACATAAAACTGCTTAGCAGTCACATCAAAAAAAGTTACATCCACAGACATTGTAATATGCTAGCTGCCAATCAGATTTTTTTTTTTTTGGGATAAGAGGCAAGAAATAGTTTTAAATGGTGTACTTTAAATATTTATTCTGACGCTATATTGTAAGTAGTCTTGTTGTCCAAAAATATATATATTTCACAAATGCCTTCTATCCTAATCTTGAGGTTTTGAAAAGTGGGAAAGGCCAAAGCTAAAATGAGAACTCTGCAGAAAATTAATGCAGATGCACAGTACAAATTTTTCGTAAACATGGAACTGTAAAAGATTTTTTATGGTTATAGTTCATTTAAAAAAAATAATATGCCAATTGAAACTGAAGACCATGCCAAAAGAATGCTAAAATTCAGATGTAATTTTAATAGATAAAATTTATCTATTCTTTGTTATTGAGGTACTACAATGTGGCTGTAGATGGGCAAGATTAGACCCTCTTTTATCGTGAGCGTGAGGGAAGGTATAGCACACTTCTTGTACTTGCCTAAGTCTAGCTGTGACTGTTCCACCAGTAATGTTTTTTGCAAATCACACTGTGGTGTTCAGCATATTTAATATTAGATATAAATCCTGTTTTGAAGTATTGTGATAATTGGAAATACAGAACTAAATACCTGTCTGCACGGATTATTTGTATAACAATTCACTGTATTGATAATGGTTTTCTGTGTATTCCAATTTTTAATCGGTTTGGCACGGTTATAAAGTTGCAAATTTTCTTACCTCTCAAAGAAAGAAATTTAAAAAACAGGAATCTGATTTTGTCATCAGAATGGTTAACTGTGATTCTACATTGTAACATATTACTAAGTTTATCTTTAAAAGTATTATGTATAATATTTTAGTACAAATTTATGTGGGCAATTATATCCAAATTTTAAATGTGAAAATGTAAAGTTTTTTAGAACTTTATTAATGTAATTAGATAGAATATGCAAAAGTATTTTAAACTTATTCGTGCTGAATGCTTTAAATTCATAGCAATATGCCTTTTCAGATGATCTCATTTTAAACACGTTCATTATTTTTTAAGCCATGACGTAAAGAAATGCACAAAAATTGTCACTGATGTACAGGTATCAAAAATGCTTTTGAGTCTTCCATTAATAAAAGATCATTGTTTCACTTCCTTATCAAGAGATGGAAACATCAGTGTATAACATGCAGTTTGTTGAAGTGTAGATGATGGTTACACAGGAAGAAAAATTTATAAATTAAAAACAGTAATTTTTCTTACTTAAAAAATAAACGTGTTTTGTTAAAATTTCTTTTCACATCTAAATTTTGTATGTTGTAGATTTAGCTCTATAAAATTATTGATATGTGACATAATATAAGGAAGGGATATTTGATTGGAATATATGCACACATTAAACCTTGGAATGGTTATTAATAAATCCAAACTTGTATCCAAAATAAGAAACGTTCTTGTAACCAAACTGTTTTGGACTGTGATGTCTTGCAAAGGCAATTTGACTACGATCTCTATCCCTTCTTAAATTTCATTTCTGTCATCCTAAGAGTTTGCTCTATTGCACTTTTCATGTAAACATAAAAGTGGATTATTAATGTTTTGCTTTTTTCTGGTAATTAGCTGTTACATTGATGACCTTGGCAAATCTACCATACCAAACACATTTCATTCAATGCTTTATGAGGCACTAAATATAATGTATGCATTTCTCCTCTTCTTAAACCTTCACTCCAGAGTTAACTTCTGTCTTGTGCCTCCTTTTTACATGTTTATTGAACTGTTTTCCCTTCTGCAAGGAAAACTGCTTGTATCCAGCCAGTTCCTAAATAAGGTGATAAATTTCCATTTTTATTATCTTATTATTGTCTGAGTGCATTTATCTTTTTCCAAAGTAATGGAGAAATCCATCAATGGACCAATCCTTACAGTATTTTTCAAAACCTTTCACGTAATTAACTTTAATTTTAAAAATAATACAGTTAAGGCTAGGGCAAAAGCTTTGAAAGTTATTGCACATGTTAAACATAACTTCTTTCTGTACTTAGCTATAAGCAAACCAGTTTGCTGCTTCGTTGATCTAATATTGTGGAGGCACTTCACAAGTTTGCCTTGGTATTGTACTACTTGAAATATAAGACACTGCTCCTCTGGAGCAGTGCAATACCAAGGCGGCAGCACCTCACCAAAAGACTGCTAATTAGCAAACCCAGTTGGCTCATAGTTATGTACAGAAAGGTTATGCCCATCATGTACGATGACTTAAAAAAAATTAATTAATACGAAGTACCATATTTGTTGGCTTATAAGATGGTGCAGTCTGGAAGACACAATTTTGGAACGGTAAATTTAAGGGGAAAAAAAATTTTTTTTTTAAATTTATTGTTAATACAATGGAAACTCAAAATTCAATAAAAAATAAAACCATAAAGCCAATAAAGGAGGGTATAGGATTTAATATTACTCTTATTATTTTAGTATTATTCAACTTCAGATTCATTACTGACTTCGTCGTGATGATATTGAGGATCAATGGCAGCACAACTTCATGCACCTGCCACGGATTAGATGTATAACTGGAATTCACTTGTTGCTCCAACAGCAGCCTGGTAAGTGTACTGACCTTGATTCCGATGTAAACTATCTGTTAACTACATTTTGTTGCTTGCCAACTTCTCGGTTTTACACATGAGCTGTATTGCCACTTTCGGCTTCTAAGATGCAGGGCAATTTTTTTTAAGGTATTTATAAGGAAAAAAGGTGTGTCTTATAAGCCAACAAATATGGTAGTTAAATTATCTTTTCATGTATTTCCTGAATATTTACCATATACATAAATTAAGTCAAGTATCTTTAGAAAATCTGCACATAACCTGAATATAAATTGTACTAATGTCCTTTTTGTAGTTACCATGTGAAAAAAAAAACTGTGTCCCCCTTCTCTCCCTTTTTGAAATAAAATAGCATGTTTTGTTTGTCGATTTGGACTTGCAAGTTGCTGTTAATCAGCTTTGCTTGTCTTTAGAGCAGAGAATATCAATCACTTATAAAGAATGCATTCAATTCATTATTGAGTGTAGCAGTGTCTGGTCTGGTTTTGTGTGATTTGTTTGCTCGTAAATAGTTAAATCATATTTGCTTTTAGAAATATTTTTAGTAATGCACAGCATTCTTAAGAGTTTATCCTTCCAAGTTATAGAAAACATTTTTCACTCAGGGCATTCATCACTTAATGTCCTCTAAATTATTTTTTAAATCGTATATTATTCGATACTTGTTTTTGTGCTTATTAACAGTTGTATTAATTAAATATAGATTGTTTGGTTACAAAAAAATTATCACTTCCAAGAGTTTAGGAATACTGTTATTCTCCCTTATATTTTTATATTATAAAAAGGAAAGGTTGATACATTTTGTAGCTATCCAATGTTAAATACCACATGACAAACAAAAATTTTTATGGTCGGAACTGGAAAATATGAGCCATTTTAAGTTGAAACGCATTAGCATTAGTAGAGGCATTTGATGCAAGAAAGCAAGCTTATGCAGCATCAGCCAAAAAAAAATAAAGTAAAATAAATAAATAAAAAATAACCACTTCACCCCTCTGTTCGTTCGAAATACCTGTCCAGCTGAGCCTTAAACTTATTTAGGCTATCAACTTCCACGACAAGGGATGGAAGTTTATTCCACCAACCAACCACCCGCTGGCTAAAGGCAAATTTCCGCACATCTATCCTACATCTGTCTTTCCTCAATTTGAATTTATGCCCTCTCAGGTGGTTATTCTGAGCAAGAGAAAGAATCCCATCAGCACTGAGCATGCTCAAACCATTCAAGGCTTTGTACACCTCTATCAGATCACCTCGCTGGTGCCTAGTCTCCAGACACTGTAATTCGCAAAACTTAAGCCTTTCTTCGTAAGAGCAACCCTTTGTTCCATTCACTAATCTTGTTTCCCTTCTCTGTACTCGTTCCAGCAGCTCTACATCCTTCTTGAAATGAGGCCTCCAGGCCTGTATACAGTACTCTAGGTGTGGCCTGACCATTGCCTTATACAAGGGAATAATCACCTCCTTATCCCTGCTAGAAAAATTCCTATATATCATTGACAATACACCATGAGCTACTCTTGCAGCCCGTCTGCACTGCTCAGAGAACTTCATATCTGCCTGCACAACCATCCCCAGGTCCCTTTCATTCTCTACCACTGTCAGTGTAGTACCACAGAGTTGATACGTTGCTCTGGGGTTGCTGTTTCCCATATGTAGTACTTTACATTTGTCAATGTTACACTTCATTTGCCACCTCTCAGCCCATCTGCTCAACCTTTCCAGATCCTGTTGCAGCAGCATAGTGTCAGTAGTGTCCTTGACAACCCTGCCAACCTTCGTATCGTCTGCAAACTTGAACATTAAGCTTGATATACCATCATCAATATCATTTATAAATACAGAAAACAATAAAGGACCCAATACTGAACCCTGAGGGACTCCACTAATAACACTAGTCCACAATGAGCAGTGTCTATTGATTACCACTGTCTTCTCCCCCCCCAAACAACCCCTTTATCCATAGCAGCAATTTACCTCCAATGTCACACTGCTCCAATTTGTGCAGCAGTCTTCCATGTGCAACAGTATCAAAAGCCTTTCTAAGATCCAAGTATATAATATCAAAGTTATTCCCTGCATCCAGTTCTTTTGTGACTGCATCATAGTATCCAATCAAATCGGTCAGGCAAGACTTCCCCTTAACAAAACCATACTGTGTCCGAGCTATAACTGAAGTCTTGTCTAGATGATCCTGCAGTGCTTCTTTAACCAGTGCCTCCATTAATTTTCCGGGAACAGAAGTTAAACTCACAGGTCTATAATTACTTGTGTCAGCCTTTGATCCTCCTTTGTGAATTGGGGTCACATTTGCACATCTCCAGTCCATGGGTATCTCCCCTGAGTCCAAGGAAGCTCTCATAATTATGGCTAAGGGTTTGCTTACTTCCTTTGCTGCCTCCTTTAATATAACTGGATAGATCCCATCCACCCCCAGGTGCCTTTCTTGTGTTTATCTTCAACAATTTCTCCTCCACTTTACTCTCAGTTATTACAAGATTCTCTAGCTTACTGCCAGAGTTGAATACACCTCTGGCATTCCCCTCGCTGAATAACTCCTCATGTGTGAATGTCGATGCAAAATATTCATTTAGTTTGTTAGCTACCTGAGCAGGATCATCAACAGTAGACCCATCGATAACTAGTGGACCAATCTGATTCATCCCCTTCCTTCTAGAGTTTACATAAGTAAAGAACTCTTTGCTGTTTTTCTTCGCATCCCTTGCCAAGGATTTCTCTTAGTCTGCCTTCGCCTGCCTAACCTCCTTTGTAACTTGGTTACAGATCAACTTGTATCTATCATAGGCTTCTGTGTCACGTGTTAATTTGTATGTATCCCATGCATTTTTCTTCTCTGCCATATGCCTCATTAGTTCATATGACATCGATTTAGGCCTAAACCTTGAACAATATTTCTTAGTTGGTATGTAAAGCCTAGTGGCTTCCAAGATAAGTTCTTTGAATGCTTCCCATTTTAAATTTGCTGTTGGTAACATCATCAGTTGATCCCACTGTATAGAATTTAAATACTGTCTCAGTCCATCGTAGTCGCCTTTACGAAAGCAATACCCCTTCCCTTTACCCCTAATGGTAGTTACCTCTTTGAGTAAATCCCACTTCAGAACACTGTGATCACTGCCACCTAGTGGTTCATTTATCTGCAGATTCTTAATGCATGAAGAATCACTACTGATAATCAAATCAAGAGTATTACTCCCTCTAGTTGCCTCCCGAACATGCTGATGTAGAAAACAATCATCCAATAAATCTACAAAAGCCTTGCTAGTGTGTGAGTGACCAGCCCCCAAATTCCAGTCAATATCTGGGAAATTAAAATCCCCCATTATAAGACTCTCTGATTTACTGGCCCACTCTATTTCTCTGTACAGTTTCTTATTATACTCATCAGAGTCATTAGGCCTATAACACACTCCTACTCTCAATTTTGATCTCCCAATGCTTATGTCACACCAGACTGACTCGACACTGCACTGTCCAGCGATGTCGACTGGCTTCACTTCCTTTGATTTTGTGTTTCTTAACTAATAGCATAACCCCTCCTCCCTTCCTATCCTGTCTATCCTTTCTGTAGACATTGTACTCCCCAAATTCCAGTTCTGCATTCTTTATATTTGTGTGACACCACGTCTCTGAAATCCCAACAATATCTGTCTTTGATGTTTTGAGCAATACCTCAAATTTATTTACTAAACTCCTAGCATTGGTATACACGCAAGTATACATGCACCTGCTCTTCCTCTTAGCCACCCTAACACGACCCATGTGTTTACTTGTACCCCCATGATTCCCAGCAGTCTGAAATATCCTGCATCTTATTTTCCAGGCTGCTGCTCATTCCAATAGAAGCAGTGCAAGAATCACTTTCTCCTCTGCCAGTGGCTACTGTTAATCTATTAGTCCTTGTATCCCCCCAATCTAGCAGTTTTCCGACCCACCTAACACTGCCTCGATAGCATCAGCAAACATTCTTGCACCCTTTCTATTTAAGTGTATCCCATCCCTGTAGAAGCAGTCTCTCCTGTTAACAAGTACAGACCGGGCTGAAAAAAATTCTACCCCTTGAGCCCTGCACAATCTTTCCAGGGCCGAATTGATCGACAGGGCTCTCATCATATACTCCCTCCTATCGTGTCTGGGCAGAATTGCAGACACTTTCAAATTCAACCCTAATTCACGGCTTTTTTTCATCAGTGACCTGTACTTGTTAAGTAATTCCGCTGGTCTACTACTCTTAATATCATTAGTGCCAAATCAGAATAGTTTCAAACTCAGTTAGCTACTAATGCAAACAAATACATGGATTTATCCCATAGTTGTTACTTGAATTGCAAAAAAAGTTAATATTCTACTCTCCACCTTGCTTTGGCTACGTAAGATTATCATATGTATGTTTGGACTATATGCAAAAAAATATGTAACTTGTAGAGTTCACATATGCAACATGCTATAAAACTGTTTGCCTCAACTAATGTCCAGATCAGTTCACTAGCAATAATGGATGGGCTACAAACTTAAGAGATATGTCAGTGCATATTTAGCAAGTGCTAGAGTGAAGAGGACAGCTACACTCATCAACTGTTGAAAGAATAGTGTTATTTCGGTCAAAATTCCCTGGGAATATAAGGCTTGTTGAATGTGTGCTAAGACAAAGCAAAGGTCTGCTTGCTAGATTGGGTTACTGAATGATAAAAATAATGCAATTCTTGTCTGACAAATTAACTTGACAATGTTGAGACGGGATTCAAACATCAAACAGCCTTTTTCCACACAGATGTTGAAACTGCTGTGCTGGAGTATATTACAAGGCATCTACACACACACACACACACACAACCATTTCATAGTGCAGATCCCTATGAAAAATGTGTTATGAGACTACAGAAGCCATTTATCTTCAGCACCAGTTGAAATAGGTCCACAACGGTCATTTTCTAACAATTAACCACCTTACCTTAAAAGAAGGGTGGATAATTGTTAGAACATAAAATCTTCTTTGTCCTCGCCTTCTTCCCACATTCATATGGGGTCGGCACAATATTCAATGTTCCTATTCTAACACTTTTCAACTCCATCTCTGGCTGAACTAACTTCTTTAACCGGACCCGTCCTTTGTTTGGTAGCCCTGACACATCTACTTTCCATCAATCACCTTTTGTTTTGGCATAGTTTTTACGACCGGATGCCCTTCTTGACGTCAACCCTCACCATTTATCCGGGCTGGAGATTTAAGCTGCCGATCTGCCAAGCCTTACGGCATCACATGGTGATGTCGCAATTTATGCCGAATTTCTAATCCCACTGAACAAGTAGGTGGCACTGCTGTAGTTCTTTTATCTCGTGAATGGCTGACTCGGTAGAATGACTGTGACCTTGAAAATAACAGTAATAAATAACTCAGCAACATGAGTATTTTTACATACAATTTGGTATCCTGAAAACTTCTACCGCAAAGCTATCAGGTAGCACAACTATTCCGCTAATAATTCCCAGTGACTGATTATAGTTCCTTAAAAATTTAATGACCTTGAAATTTCCTATATCGAAGAATAGTAATGGTAGCCATTTTAAAAAAAGTTCACAGTCAGAAAATGAAACAACCTTAGGTCCCAGATCTTAGCCTATCACTCACCAACACTTATTTTATCTAAAATATAACTTCTTTTTGAGCAACACTTCCTAAAACCTTCTTTATTAACTAATTTTAATAGTGCACTAATTTAGCTAGTGCCACCAGCACCACATAAAACATTTTTGTGTTAGAACATAAAATACTGACTCAAAAACAAAGTGATATTAGGCATATGTTCATATAAAGTTTTCTCATTGTATTCTAGTCTTGAAAGCATAATCCACATGTTATGAAACACCATATGTGTTTGACAGTAACTGAAAATTAAACTTGAATTTATTTTACCAGCTTTTATATAATGCACAAAATACAACTAGTTATAACATCTTAATATCAAAAAGCCATTTCTGAATCTGCCACTGCACAACAATTGCCAGCATGATTGGTTTGAAATGCTCTTTTTCTAAAAATGAAATATTTTGAAACATGTTAATGTATCCCTGATGTAATTTTCAATTTTAAAAAAATCCAAACATGCAAGGCTAGATTTATTGGGGGCTATTGTTTAACTAAAGACAGTGGCAGCCCCAGGTAAGGGCTATAACCCACCTTATGATCAAAATAATGTGGTTTTTTATTGCTACATGCTGATTAAAACTTAACACCCCCCCCCCCTGACCTTTAGACAATCCTGAATATGTGGACTTGACCCCAGACTACCTAATTATGATATTGCCAGTGGCAAAAGTTGTAGTAGCTCCTTGCACCTGTAAACATGAGTTTCTTTGTCAATAATTTGAATGTTTTTAATTTTTGTTACTTAATTCAACAGCTGCTTGCTTTTTTTTTTTGTAGTTGGCGCATCGGCTTCTGTGGCTATAGCGCACCTCCCAAGGTTTTTGCAGTACTTTGATCCAAGCCCGAGGCAGGATTCAAACCCGCGACCTTTGGGTTGCCAGGCAGGCACTTTATCCACCTGGCTAGCCCGGTCGGCTCCATCTTGTCTCATGGGTTGCAGTGGTTAGGAGCACCATCCTCCGCCAAACAAGGTTGAAAAGGCCTGCGAAAGATTAGTTATAGGGTTTTAGGTGTGTCAGCAACTTAAGCCATATTGCACCTTACATAATATGTCTGTGTTCTGTAGTTTGCTTGCTTGATGAAAAACCCAAGTCTCTGGGAGGAAAAAGCCATGCTATCCTCACCTGAAACTGACAAAACTCAGCCGTGTTGTGAAAAAGGCCCATAAAAATGCCTTATCTCATTGACAGGATTCATGATGCACAGTTGGTATAATCACTATCCTCCCTACACCAGAGAGGATAGCAATTATATCAGCTATGCTATCCACAAGGCCAAATAAGCCTGCATTTGAATCCCATTAAACATTGAGAGAAAAAATGTTACCTTACTTTTCAGAAATCCCTCGTATAATCACCATCCTCCCATGGGTAGAAAAGACTTAAGTTTGAATCCCATCAATGACGTGAGGAATTTTTATGGACTTTTTTTCGTGTGGCTGAGTTAAGTCCATCTCAAGCAAAAGTAGAATGGTTTTTCACCAAATCTTTGCATTTTGCTAATGAAAAACCTGGTTTCCAGAAGGAAAAAAAATCTTGCTATCCTCACCTGAGATTGACTAATTCAGTCACAAAATTTTAAAAATCCATAAAAGTTCTTTGCTTTGTTAATAATACGAAGTTAAAGTTACACACCAAGAAATAAGTGAACATGCACTACTTCTCCACAATATCTTGTTTTATTGATGCACTTGTCCTAACAATAGATCAGTTTATCAATACCAGTACTGAAGAAGTCCCATACCCACATGCAGTAACCAACATCACACTGCCTGATGAACTTCCTCATCCATGGTGAAATTCTTTCCTGAAAGGTAAACACCTTTCAGGAAAGAATTTTTTAGAGGGCCAAACAAATGGAAGTCTGGGCTGTTGGGGTATGTGACAGTTTCCCAATGATTACAGTACAACCACTCACGAGTGGTGTGGGTATTGTGTGGAGTCGCGTTGTCATGCAACAAAATCATGCCGCTTGTCAGGAGTCCTGTGTTGAATGTTGGCTTTCTGTTTTTCCAACGTTGCACAGTAAAGCTGTGCATTGATTGTTCTTCCCTTCGACAAGAAATCCACCAACACAATGCTTTTGTGATTGCAGAACACTGTGGCCATGACTTTTCGGACACGGAACAGTTTTGAATTTTTTGTACACAGGAGATTGTGGATGTTTCCAGGTCGTGGAGTCTTGTTTGCTCTGTGGGGAAAGTGATGAACCCATATTTCATCTGCTGTGACTATGCGAACAAGAAAATCCTCCATCTCTGTATTGCAACAGGTTCTCCAGACACACCCCCATTCATTTTGCTTTGTCCTCTGACAATTGTTGGGGCACCCAGTGGCAGCACACCTTTCAAAAGTCAAGGACATCATGAACAGTTGACTTACTCATATTCACTATTTGTGCAATTTTACGCAGTTTCACTTGCCTGTTTTCAAGAATGATGAGCAAAATGTCTTCTGTCTTGCTCGATGAAGGCCGGTCCCTGATGTTGATCTTCATTGTCAACACAGCCCGCTTTAAATTCATTGCACCAAAAACACACTTGCTTCTTTGTCATCACGTTTTCGCCATACACAGCAACCAGTTCACGGGGAATGTCACTTGGTGAAAACCCTTTTGCTTGCAAAAAGTGAATAACTTCACGAACACCTGTTTTGGACCACACTTTCACGGTAGCTGCCATTTTGCAACTGGAATCTGCTGTGAGGCGACAGTACCGCAACACTGCACTGATGGTCGTTTTGAATGTTATTAACGGGTCTATCTGTCCATCACATTTCATCTCATTCCCTTTCACCATTATTAAGAAAAAAAATGTGTTACCTTACTTTTCGGAAACCCCTTGTACCAACTGTGCTACCCATGACTGCAGGTGGCTAATATGTAGAGATACTGCATAAGCACAATTGAGTGAGAATGGGAAAGACATGCTGGTATTAGTATATTGGAAATTGCAACTCTGCTGGGGTTTTCATATGCAGTGTCTCAGATGCTGAGATTGGCCAATAGCCAAATAACATCCGATTAACAGCACCTGTGGTCAATACAGCTCAGTTGTTGTTATTTGGTTTTTAGGAGCATTAGCAACTAAGGCCATATTGCTCCGGGATATGCGGTGGTCATTCTCTGACCTTTCTGCATCCTCCATATTTGGTGGTGACGGGCTCGAACCCCGGTCTAATCAAGAAGCGTGTGCTACGCACCTCTGCCCCTTCCCACCTGGCTACGGAGACACTGCCTGTGGTCAATACAGCTCAGTGATGAGAGAGAGAGGCCAGTGGAGACTGATAAGACTTGTGCAGATTAACACAAAACCTACACACTGTCAACAAGACTATGGATGGGCATAAATTCAAATTGAGGAAGGATGGTTGTAGGGCAGATGTGCAGAAATTTGCCTTCAGCCAGCAGGTAGTCCAATTGTTGGAACAAACTCCCATCAGGTGTTGAGGAGGTGTGTAATTTGAATAAATTCAAGGAACTAGACAAAATGTTAGAAGGGTGATATGGAAAGTGTTGGTTCCCCCCTCCCCCTTTGGCTGATGTATAAGCTTACTTTCTTGGATCATTTGGTGCAACTAACACACACACAAATCATGAACTGGTATACTTTATTGTATAAACTACCTATGGTCAATATAAAAACAATCCAATTAAAGAATTTATCTATCAGCAATCTATTTTAGCAGTGTTATTTAAAATGGACACTTTTCTGACCTTCAGAGTTCTTCAATTTATGATTGGGAGCTTTTAATTTATGATATGCTCAGACAGATCAGTATTTGAATTCATATTACTTTTACTCACCAACCTTTTATCTGTAAAATATTCACATGTTGTACAATGGAACTACAGATCAAATGAAACTAGATTGATGTGTTTATCAAGAAACAAAAATTTTAAGGACATTTTCTTGGGCATTTTGGTTTATTTTGTCCCATTGAGCCACAACTGTAACAGAATGTCTATAACAGCTTCCTTCACTATAATCATCAAATACACAGTAACACCTCTTCACACCCAAAACACATGGATGTCGTATGTATGGAGAAGTCTGAACCATACAGTAGAGGTTAAACTTCTTCCAGTAAAACGGTGTTTTTGGTTGAACTGGCCATGTGCAGTGTACCATTCTCAACTGCAGAGTTGTCAGTGCTCACAAAATGACCCAATATCTTCAACTGATGGCAACAATGATATGGATGTAAAGCTTTATTCCCTTTGTTGTAACATTTTATGACTACAGAGAACTGTAAGTGTTTCACTTTGCCTTAGAAGGCAATGTTACTCGGTGTAATACAAGTTTAGCATTGTAGGATATCCAGCTGAATGCTATAACAGCTTATGTCAACAATGCTGCTACAGCCATAATGTTGCGTCGCTATTAACTCATTCTTTCCAAAATGTTTTTTTTTGTTATAGTTTACTTTTTCTTTTATCGTATGATGTGAGCAATATGCCAAGGAACCAGTTTTTTTCCTGCTTCCTTCGTGTACCATGGCCGTGAAATCCAACCGGAGAGTACGGCACCATCGTAATATCCAAGCCAGAGGCGGGATTCAAACCCGCGACCTTTGGGTTGCCAGGCAGGCACTGTACCCGGTCGGCTATAGTTTACTAAAAGTTGATAAAACCTGTGGAATAGGGTCAAAATGCATTACAGTTAATACAACTGCCAACAGATATTAGAAACTATAACTGTGGAATCTTTATGAAAAATTTTTTGAACGCAAGCACGTAACATGAATGAATAATGTGCATACTAGCAAGTTGGGTATAATTGAATAATACTAAATTAACAAAAGGAGACCAACACATTAAACTTATGCTTTATTTTTAGTAGTGAAAAACAATGATCATTGAAAGAGATTCATCAATGTAACACTGAACTTCAGAAAAAACATCACAGCATTTGAAACAAACAAATTTTTTATATGATGCTGTTAAAAATCTCATATTCGTGGAAAAGTTTTTGTAAAGAATGGTTCTAATTCAGTAGGAAGAAGCTATGCATTGTAAATTTTTATTGACATGAGAAAGACAGATGGCTTCTTATACTTATTAATACAGATCACTAATTTTTTTTTTTACAAAACAGTAAGCTCATAGGGTACAATAAATAAAACATTTCTATAAGACACTCGTAAATTAATCGTTAATCCCAAATCTTGCTATAATAAGCTTTATTGTGATTAAATTTGAAGTTAAAAAAAATAATTTTATTATTAATATAGGTTCAATAATTCATTAAAGTTTAAGATAGTACTTTGTTTTCTCTCTGCACATTCATTTAGCCAAAAACTGTCGTGATGTGTACAGATTAACTCACATCACCAATGCTATGACAGAATTGTTACTTTTCAATACTTTTTTTAATTTCATTACCTTATCCTAAGTTGAAGTAATAAAATTCAGTGTGGAAAGTTTGACCTGACTGTGCTGGATAAATTTGGTCCACTAATGTTCTGCAGTATCGATAATTGTAGTGAACACCAAAATAATTAGGAGCTTTTAATTTATGATATTCCCAAAGAGATGAGTATTTGAGTTTATATTACTTTTACTTACCAACCTTTAATCTGTAAAATATTCACGTGGTGTACAATGAAACTACAGATATAAAATTTCAGTAATGGAAAAACCTCCTGGTCAAAATCAATTCATAATGGTACGACAATAATATTCTGTTCCTCACACACACACGCGTTAATGGAGTAAACATTTACCCCATTTAAAACTTTAAAAATTGGCAAGAAATAATTTAACTGTTTGCATTTTGATGCCACCTATATTTTTGTTATTTCAAAAAAAAATGAAAAATCTTTTTTATATTAAACCAAATATTTTTAATTTTGAAAATAACACTTAAGTAGTGCTTTAGACATTTTTTTTATCTTCTCTTATTTGGATATTAACTCGCTTATTATCTTTTACTGATAACAAAATGCTAAAACACATACAAAGAATTAAATGGCTGTTTTGATTTTTTTTTTTTTTAGGTTTCATTCTATATTACCATAACTATTCTGAAGGATGAGAAATAAATGCCAATTAAGGATATTCAACATATGAGGTGTGACGATCAAAAGTTCGGGGACTGACTTTATACATTTAAATTTCAGCATCATAGCAACTTGCCACAACATATTCAATGACCCATTGAGACATAGTAATGCACAGATCACCCATTTATCTACAGTCAATCTAAATTAGTATGTACTGAATAGAGGATGTTTTATGTGCTTTGTTGCATTTAAAATGAGTGATTTTACTAAGCAGCAAATATTCATCAAATTTTTTTTTTTTATGAAAAAAAAAATTTTGTTTCAAATTCGGGAACAGTTCAAGTGAAACCCATTAAATGTTAAAAACAGCTTTTGCGGAAGCTAATATTGTCATTCAAAGACATTTCAGTGGTTTGAAAAGTTTAAAGAGGGCAGCTGTCTGTTGAAAATGATTCTCATTCTGGTTGATGTTCAATTTCAAAAAACAGTGATTCGGCCACTCATTCATGATCTGATTTAACAAGATTTGGGAATGCAATTCATCCTCACTAAGGTTCTCACACATCAGGACCTTTGTCAAGTGCTGCTGCTGCTGCTGATACACACATTGTTTCTTCCATCATTACTGGTGACAAATCATGGGTGCATGGCTATTACTTGGAAAAAAGGCCCCATCCTTTCAATGGAAGACTATCTTCAACAAGGCCCCAAAAAACCCCAAGACAATCTCAGTGAAATGTAAAGATCCGGCACATCATATTTTTTTAACTCACAGGGCATGTTTCATTATGAATTTGTCCTGCATAGTCAAACAGTGAACCAGGAATAGTACTACAAAGCAGTTCTAAGGCCACTGTGTGATGCTGTTCAGAAAGAGCAGCTATAAAAGTGGGCTTCCGGGAATTGGCACTTGCATCATGCTAAACGCTCCTGCATACTCAGTACTCTCTATTCAAGAATTTTGTGTGCATCACTGTGGTCCTCCATGCTCACCGGGTTGTCCCTGTGATTTACCCTGCTTCCCCAGCTTAAAGTCCCCTTGAAAATCATGGATTTACAATGAGTGAGAAAATTATTCAGAATGTGACAAAAGAACTATTAGACAAAAGAACAAAAGAAAAATCCCCAAACTTTTTGATCACACACCTCATATTTCTCAACTTCAGTAATCACCAAACTCATCTTATCAAGCTCACAAAATAGAGCCCACCAACAAATGAACTGCAGTAATAAATATTATACCAAACTTGAATAAAAGTGAACAAATAAGTTTTGTACAGTATGTCCTAAGTAAAATACCATAAACTACTCAATTGTAATGCTTTCCACAAGCAGCAGATTAATGACATGCACAAACTTATAGTCAGATAAATTCCCAATTTTTATTCGCTGATTCAATATTTTGTAAAACAGTATAATTCATACAATCACCGGCCTAAAGGGGCTTATATGTGTGCCTCTTTGGGGCAGGTATGCAGCAAATGTTAAAACTGATATGTTGTCTAGAATGAATGAACCGAATTACAAGCTGCATGTACCCATGAATAAATTTATACAGTTTCTTAAAAGTTAATTCCAAATATTCATAAGTAAAAATTTCTGTTTATACTTTGAGATAGCCATAGTATAAGATAAGTGTTACCAACTTCCTGCATCATGCAGGATGATAAGAGTTACCGCCTTCCTGGTATGGCAGCTGCATGGTACTGGCTTAACAACAGGCCAAGCATTTTTTGTGATATCATGCATATTTCAGTATGCATAGCTTTAAAGAAGCATATTACTACAGATTTGCAGCCAGCCCTTCATATGTGAAATTTCTAAAGCCCAACTTAGTACAGTAGGGTCCACTCGAATGGTGTTAGGTTCCAGACCCCTGCCAAAAAAGTGAAAAATTTTTTCACTTGCAAATGCATATAAAAGCCTAATAATATGTTTACACTATCATATGCCATAAACAGACAGAATAACAAACAATAAAATGGTGCCCAACGCCCTTCTCGAACTCGGTTGCTGAGCATGTCATGCCGAAAAAGGGAAAAACAAGCAGCGAACATAATGAACATGGATATAATTGAAAACCGTCGTATTAGCTGAACACCGAAAAGTGGGGCCCTACTGTATATGTTTTATGCAGGTTTACCACTTTTTTGGAATTAGGCTAGTTTTAAGGCAACACATGTTAAATCTGTTCATTACGTGCAACCCACAATGGATAAATCAGACTAGGCAACATACATCCAAATGAAGATTTCTCTGTAAATGCTTTGCTAGTGGCTTGTATTTACCCTGCATACATACAAGGTTCAAAGGCTAGTGAGCATTAACTGATTAAAAAACTAATAGCTAATTTTAAAGAACCATATCATTAAATTCCATAGATGTGAATTCTTACATTCAGAATAATGCAACTGGTTTACTTCAACTTAGGATTAGAACCCAACTCCAAAATCGTTTCAGTATCATAAACCAACATTTAACTTCAAATACATAAAATCTTTCTCTGTAGTGTTCAGAGAATATATCCAATCCTGACAAAAATGTATATAAAAATATTTTTATGCTAAGAAAAGATTCATTTGAGTTCTATTTTCATTTAAATATAAATAAATATGTAATTAAATACTTTGAGAACCTGGCAATTTGATCAGTAATTATTACTTCAATTTTGGAGCATGAATCAGCCACAAATGGCAGTATAGCAGAGCACCTTAGCACTTATTACCAACTATATTATTGATTATTCCTACAAAATATTTCTATGCCTTCGTGTGGCCCAGCAGGCTGCAGTACATTAAGTTTTATATAGCAAAACTTGAAAGAGTTATGAAAAATGCAATCAAAAAACAAAAGACTACACATCAGTGGCTTATTGTGATATGATCAAGATGGATGGTTACAAGGAAAGCTAATCTTCATTATATTGCACTGTAGTTGTAACTATTCCTAATTCTATAAAATGTTATATAAAGACTGTCTGAAAGTAGTTTTGATTTTCACTAACTCAACATTAGCAGGTTGGGAGTTTCAGAAAGAGCACACCAAAAAGAACAAGACAACAAAATGCTAGTCATATACGAAAGAAGGTTACCGAAAAGGATTCAGTGCAACGTTAAAAGTTTCTTATTACATGCGCAACATGAGGATAACACAAACATTTAGACCAGTGCTGATTTATTGTCTCATAAAACAGCTTGATTTCCAAAAGATGAGTTTATATAGTGGTAAATTAAAATTAAGAAAGCAACTAAACTTTCAAAATGTTTTATAAAATAGATTATCTTAAAAGAGGGTTTTAATGAAAAGAAAACCTAATTTTAAATTTATAAATAATCAACTTTTCTTTACTACCAAAACTGTAATTTCAGATCAATGACGAATTCATTGTATGCAATTTTTTTTGGAAGGGGGAAAATAAATTCAAAGACAGCCCTAAAAGCAGAGAGGTGCTCAAGTAACCACAATGGCTTAATTCTGAAGCGATTTTAAGTTTATCTCATTATCATATTGAATTCATTTGCAAATAATTATTTGTATTTTGTTAGATTTTTTTTATTAAAAGAAAGAAAAATTATGAACTCTGACCAAGAAAAATGTTCCCATACATGATTTAAAGGGAAAAAAAAAAAAAAAAAACATAATGGGCATGAATGCAAAACGGAATTTTTTTTAAATTAAATATTATGCCATATGAGTCATGGAGCTGATTTTAACAGATTTCAGTCAATAACTTTTTAAAATTGTTTCTGCTTCCTATTGCAGAAGCACATCGCAGAGAAGGCTTGGGTGTGCTTCCTAATAAAGTTGAAATGAACTTTTTTGATCTTTCTTCCATAGATAATTGACTTTGGGCAAGTACCAGTTTGTTGTTTGGTTTTTAGGAGCATTAGCAACTAAGGCCATATTGCTCCGGGGATATGCGGTGGTCATTCCCTGACCTTTCCGCATCCTCCGTATTTGGTGGTCACGGGCTCGAACCTCGGTCTAATCAAGAAGCGTGTGCTTTGGGCAAGTACTGTACTGTTTTTCTGATGGAAACTCTAGTTTTATATCCCACAAGCAAACCACTGCACATGCAACGGATAACCATCTTGGCAATTATGTACATTCAGCTCTTACTATTATGAACTTAATTATTTGAAAATAGTTGATTTTGCTCAATGTCATAATCTTCATTAATTACACTGAATGTGAATTGTCAACTGTCATGTAAGTGAAAACTAAAAAGTAATATCCAATCTTTTAAAAGGTTGGGCACCTCTGCCTTAAAGGATCTCTCTGCCAACATTAGGTTATATTCATTACTGTAATATTTACCAAATAAAATTTAATAATATTTATATATCAACTCATATTTTTTCTAGTATTAAAATCCAGCATTAAAATACAGAAAGAGCTAATACTAATTTTGGAGACAATAAGTAACAGAGACAAAGATTACACGAAAAATAAAGGAAGAATGAAAAGAACTGATTTTTTTACATCAATTTCTATTTATAAGAATTTCTTGAGCACATTACAAGTTGTAAAACCATTGATTTTTTAAAGTGAAATATTTATCTGACTGTCAATGCTCCAAAATCAGCAATTAGCTCATCCTAAACGGGAGGGACTATTACCAATTAAGATCAAATATAAATACAGTGCTGGATCCCATAACCAGCATTTAAAAATCTAGTAGAATCGAAATATCAGCTACATTCAAATCTGGTTCCAAATATGTTGTAATTTTCAAATGTCCTCAAAAGAACCACAAGTCACCTCATCAGTCAGAAAGTTGGTTTCATTGTATTGTTATCAAAATCAAATCAAGTGCAGTTTTATTATTATGTTTTTTATGTTTTTATTATACTCTGATAAATTATTGCTGGTATGCTCTAAATGTTTATACTTGTACAGGGTGTGCCCAAAAAAAATTTCCAGAATGACTAAGTTAGTTAAAATTGAACTTAACAATTATTTGTATCTGTCCCCTTCAAAGTAGCTTCTTTGAGTAGTTCAACAATGGAAGCCTTTTTGAAACTCAATTATTAATATCTATTTAATGTCCTTCTTCTGGTGTTCTTGGCTTGCTAGATAATGGATTCAGTACTGTACACTGAATATTGTCACAACTTATTCAATTCCATTATTTATTCCTGAATTTACAGGCATGTCGTACCAAAAAAATTATTAAATTTCAAGATATTGCACTAAAATTTAGGTTGAACATGCGAATTCAAAACAAACACCATTCACTGGCAGTTTCTCTTTCTAAGTTAATACAATAGTTATAACCACAAATATTACCAGTAATTAAACAACACATTAAAAATAGCATTATCATTAAGTGCTTGGGAGAAATCATTTTTACTTTGTAGTGGAAAAATATATGTCTTTAAAAAGTATAATGAACTCTTCATTTTGAGGAAACCACATAAGATTAAAAAAAAAATTACACTACTGCACAAAACTAGTGTTGACAACAAGTATTTTACTAAACTGATTCACCCTCTGTGACTATGTTTCATAATCATAACAATTCTTGTTAATAAATACATTTTTCCCTTACAGATAAGTGTAATTTAAGCTTTATACTAACACGCAAATAATTTTTCCACAGCTTTAAAATGTTTCTAATTTAAAAATAAGAGATCATACTTATTTTATTTGACAAAATGCCATTTGCATTTCTAATCCACAGCATTTAGAATAATGATTCCACTCCTCCTCGTTTAGAGAACACTCCTCGTTTAGAGAACACTCATTATTATACCAAAATGGAACTATATACAACACAATGGAATGATCATGCAAATTTATAATGAGCTGAACCAGTTTATGAAAACATATCACATTCACAATTATTATAAAATATATTAAAATTTTAATATATGCAAAAAATACACATAGAGAACACTACATATCTAACACTTCACACTGGATCATCCAGGAACATCAACACTGCTCTTAGACTGGATTTTGCCTAGTCGACAGCACCTTGTTATTTTTTTTAATAACAGCGTTTAAAAATAAGATCTTTCATTTACTTAACTATAAGGACAATCATGAACATTACTTAAAAGGATTCTAATTCCAAAAAACTTCTACTTCATGATGGGTGTAGTAACCTAACATACAAGTGAGAAGCTTTCCTACATAATGAACAAATATATATTTAGATATATATATATATATATATTAATATATATATTATATACAGAATGTATGTTACAGTTCTTTACATAATGACTAATAGATTAACATCTGCATTCCATCTTTTCAGATATGCAACTGGTAGAAAACATTCACAGAGTACATAAAAAACAATTAGCAATAACAGCCCACAATATACCAAAAACTATTTTCAAAAGCTTTCTGTTTTTTTGTTCTTTTTTTTTTTTTAATGAGATGCTTACTATATTATAAGATGCTAATAATGTTACCCTAGGTTAAAAGTACAGCTCTTAAATTATAAATATGACTATGAAATACTATTTCATCTGGACTATGCACATGTGGAACAATTTCATTTTACTACCACGTGAAATGAATGAATTAGTTCAACAGGCTGTCGACCTATGAATACTTTTAACCTCTGTGGAAAGCTATAGAAGTTCCATTCAAATTTGATTTGATGTGAAGATGTTAGTTTCAACTGAAATCAAACCTTAAGAGAGGAAAATGCAAAATATTTCAACTATTTAAAGAACTACTTTACTCTCTAGTTGAATTAATCATGAACATGAAAAGATGTTGTGCTTTTAATTTATTTTCTTTATTTTTGATAACTAAAAATACAGTGGGATATCAATTATCTGAAATACTGATTATCCAAATCAATCGAGAAACTAGGACAATAAAGTTCCTGGACTTGTGCTGTTGCACCATATTCAGTGAGTGTGAAAATAAACAGAAGTGGTATGTTGAAGTTTAAACTTCCTCTAACACAGATGGTGGTACAGAGATTGTCTAGTAGGCTGCAGATTGCAAGTAACAGGCAGTTTGATTAGTAGTATTAATGTTCTGTGTCACGATTTTGCAATGGAGCAATGGATGAATATCCAATTTTTCTTAAACTGGGAAAATCTGCAACAGAAACATATGAAATGCTAAAAACTGTTTTTGGTCATGAAACAGTTTGGTGATGAAATGGTATAAGCAGTTCAAAAACAGATGGGAGTATGTTCACAATGACCCAAGGAGAGGGCATCCATCAACCTCTCAAAATGAAGATAGAACTGCAAAAGTTCAGGAAATTGTGGCAATGGATTGTTGTTTGAACCTCAGAATGATGGCTAATGAGTTTAAGAAGGAGATGATTTGTCAATTTCTGCATGAAGATTTAGGGAAAAGGAAAGTCTGTACAAAATTTGTGCTAGATCCATGGATGAGCAAAATCAACAAAGAGTGTCATCATACAAAGATTTCATTCATTCATCCAAGACAATCTTAATTCCTTTGACTGCATCGTCACAGGAGATGAGTGCTGGGTGTTTCGGTATGACCCAGAGACAATGACTCAGAAATGTCTTTTATAATGAGTGCAGAATGAACTGGGGTATCATCACCAAGGCCCAGGTTCAAGATGCTGATCATGTTTTTGACAAACAGGGTGTGATTCACAAGGAACTTGTATCTGAAGGGGAAAGGGAGAGAGAGGGAGTTAATGGTACGTTCTACATACAGGTGCTTCGAAGACTACTGAAGCACATTTCCTAGATAAGGCTGCAATTTCAGGAGAAAAACAGCTGGTTCTTGTTGCATGGCAATACCCCAGTTCATTCTGCACTCATTATAAAAGGCATTTCTGATGAAACATGACAATGTACAGGTCAACCATCTACCCTACTTTCCCAATTTAAAATCAGCAGACTTGTTTCTCTTTCCCAAGGTGAAAACTGCCTTTAAAGGAAAGGGATTTCAGGATATTGAGGATATAAATAAAAATGCAACTACCAAACTGAACGTCATCTCTTTAGGGGGCCTTTGCTGACTCTTTTCAGAAACTTTTAGAAAGGTGTAATAAGTGCATTCAATCAGGTGGCAATTACTTTAAAAATAAAACGACTTTTGAGCTCCTTCACTTTGTGTTCTTTTTATTGCACCAGTCCTGGAACTTTGTTGCCCCACCTCACATATAAATTTACTGTTCATCAGTTAAAATATCTGAACAATAACACAGATAACTTACAGGCACTAAAAAGGCTGTACTTTCTTTTGTTTAGCAATATCGAGTGGAAAAATCCATATAAGAATTTTTTTTTTCTTTTTCAATTTTCTGTTTATTCTCCAGGATGGTCAGAGATCAGAAGGGTTTACAAGATAGGGAGAAGACAAGAACAGCACTATATTTAGCAACCACATGAGTTTCTGTTCAGATCACCAATGGAACTGTTTATTGAAATACTGTTTAGCTGTGTTTCTCCACCAAAAAGCTGTCACTCAGCAATAGGTTATAAAGGAAATTGAGGTGGACCCTATGAAGTTTCATGTGGGCTGTGAGAATGTTCTTGAAGTTTAGGATGACTCTGTTATTAAAACAGTTGAGACACTATTAGACAGTACATCACAGCTTCAGTTTCTGCTACTATATTGTCTTTTATGGCATGGGAAAATGTTGTTTGACATTTTAGAATTCTATTTGTATGAAACTCAACAAAGGACACAACATTTTGCATTCACAAGCATTTGGGTTAGACTAATGTATACAGCATCATTAACAAGAATAACTAAATTTATATTCTCATATGGTTCATTTAACCCAGTCATGGTCTGGCCCCTTTAAATTCTTTAAAAATATTTTTTTAAATGAGACAACGTTAAGTGAATATCCACTGTACAATAGTTTGTTATTTATAGTTTTGGCTTAATAAACTGTACTATGCTGCCTATTCTTTGTAAATATGGCAAAATATAAACAGGGTGCTAATCATTAGTGACAATATTGACCTCATTCAAAACTAGAGAAAAATATTAACTGTATAATTTTTGAAAATGTTTTTCCTATTCAAAATATAGGAAAATCAATAACTTCAAACATTAACAAAAACAGAGACAATCTTAAAATTTGCTTCTGAAGAAACTGATTATCAAAAATAGTCAATCAACAATTTGTTCAGATAATCAAAATCCCACTACAAATTAATTTAGTTGATTAAAGTCAATTTTTGAAGTTTAATTACATATTTTAAATATAATAAATTAACTGCAATATAAAAAAAATTAAACTTAAGAGAAACACTGGTTCAAATTCTAAACAAAATACTCAAATATTCTTTACATTCCTATCTCCTGCCCCACCCACACCCATAATATTATTGAATGAATGATTCGTGCTCAATATTCTACCACAGACATTTCTCAAGTAATGAAATCTAAATCTATATTATGTGGAGATCATTTTATAACAACAGTCATCATTAATTTAAAAAAATCCCTTGGCACCACTATTCAATTTAAATTAATTTAAAATTAAACACCATTTCAATATTGTCCCAGTCTGTCTGGTATAAGCTATTTACTCTAGCCTAAGCTTGATCTACTAGTACAGGTTCTACATATCTCTTAGTGTTTAATGTTTCTTGACAAACTACATTTCAAGGAGGATTTAAAGATCATCACAAGTACCATTTATCATTACAATACTGATTTTTGGCAGCATCACTTTAATTAAAAAAGATATTTAATAAAGTAACCTGTTGTCTCATAATTCACATGATTTGCTTTTAAAGAAACTTACACTTTTTTATCTTTAGTAATATATTCAGATTTTAACTTAAATATAAAGCTAAGCTCTATTATTATTTACCTTAAGAATTTGCCTAAGCATGCAGGAATAAAGCTTGCAAAATTTTAAATTTAAATTTTATGACAATTATTTTTAAAAATAACAGCAAACTAAAAATATACCACTGAAATATTACAAAACAAAAGTTTCAAACAATTTAAACTATGATCACTAAACTTAAGGTAAGGGTGCTGGGTTTTTTTTTTTTTTTTTTATTCCTTTTCAGCAAGGATGTAGAAGGATGTAGACTGTGCTGGCAACTTGTTTAACTATTATTCTATTTTTTTTATATAATGCTACTGGTTGGTATACTCATTTGCATAAGTATTTGTCAATAAATCAATATGTGTTACATTTTTATTCACATAATTGATTAACTTATTTTTTTATATCTATAACTGCAGCCACAATTACCAATGTAAAAAAAAATTAAATTCAGCCAACAGCCACACGAATATTCATTCTCTGGCTGAAATCTGAACTTTAAAAACAGAAAACGAGCACATTGAACTAGAAAATTTTGAGTGCAGGTCAGGATGTAACAATGTTTAGATTTATTTTATATATATATAAATGGGTATTCAATGTAACCCCTTAAAGGTAATGTTTAAAGAGTTATATATGAAAAGAGGTATACAGTTGATGAAATGTTTTCAGTGAATGCAAGATTAATAAATCAGGTATGACAGATGCACCTAAACGTGCAAAACAGCATTAAAGGATGCAAGAGTACATATAAGTTGTATAATATATTGAATTAAGTATGCATCAATGGATGTGAAAGTTACACAAAGTGCCAGTAACTAGACGAGTGAGGAAAGTAGAAAAAGAAGTGAAGTAGATTTGTGAAAAGTGAAAGAATGTTAATATTCTAGAGGTTATGATGAATTAAAAAAATTATGGGCTGAACTGCCAAGCCAATATAAAGTGGGGGAACTATAAAGTAAAATTAGTACATCAAAATACTAATAAAATGCAAATAAAATGAAAAAGGTATAACTGTCATCAGATATGGGGGGAAACGTTTTTTGTAAATGGTCTAATATAGGTAATGACAAAAATGCTTGATCTGATGTCAGCTGAAATAAATATTGATACATGATCAGGTATTTCATCAGGGGAGTACACCTGACCATGTATCAGGAACTGCGTTTCTATACTTATCCATAATAGTAGAAGTGAAAGGCCAAAAAAGCAATGAAAATGAAATTAGCACTTTCTATTACAGTATGGAGAAGGTAGTCCCTACTGGGAATTTTTGGGACTATCTTCTCCATACTGTACTAGAAAGTGCTAATTTCATTTTCGTTGCTTATTTGGCCTTTCACTTTTCTTCTACTACTATGGACAAGTACAGAAATGCAGTTCCTGAGACATGAGACATGAGATCTCAGGAACTGAGATCTCAGTTCCTGAGATCAGGTATTTCATCAGGTGTAGTCCCCTGATGAAATACCTGATCATGTATCAGGTATTTCATCAGGGCAGCTGATGACAGCTATACCTTTTTCATTTTATTTGCATTTTATTAGTATTTTGATGTACTAATTTTACTTTATAGTTCCCCCACTTTATATTGGCTAGGCAATTCAGCACATAATTTTCTTAATTCATCATAACCTCTAGGATATTAACATTCTTTCACCTTCCACAAATCTACTTCACTTCTTTTTCTACTTTCCTCACTCTTCTAGTTACTAGCACTTTGTGTAACTTTCACACCCATTGATGCATACTTAATTCAATATATTATGCAACTTATATATATATATATATATATATATTTTTTTTTTTTTTTTTTTTTTTGTGTGTGTGGTATTCTGGTAGGTTGCTTTTGAAACTGTATTTCTTGTTTTCATCAAAATTGCTTTTTTGTGCACTCTAAAAATAATTCATCAAATTTCTGTACATTTTTCATTTATTTCAGGGTGGAAAAAAAACACAATTATTTACATTTTTCTAATAAGCAGAGTCACTGAAAAAAAAACTGCTTCCCAAATAAAATAATCACAGAAACTAACTTATGACTGACTAGCAATGTGTGATGGCAGATGGCTCTGTCTTCTAACTTCTCAACTAATTCTGGAGTTCTCCAGCTTCTTTCACCAACTCTTTTCCTCTTGTAAGTAAATTAATGATCATCTTCTATTCATTGGATATTGTCTCCACAGATTTGCTGATGATAGTAAACTACATTCAATTCCCTTTTCAGTTCAAAAGTAGAATATAAGAATACTATCATTAGCAAATTTCAAACAAATTTTCTAAAACTTCTTGAATATCCACCAACTCCAATTTCTAAACAAGATTGCACATCTTTACTGAGAATAACCTTGGTCACAGTACAAATATTGCTTCCACTGCATCAAGAAAACTAGACTTTCTCCGATTGCGCTTAGCATTAATTTTCTTCTAAACAACTCTGAACTCTATATAAATCACAAATCTGCCCCTAGCATTAAATATGGTCCCATCCGGAGGTGGTACATCCAAAAGAGAGTAGTCAGGTTAATTAATGATCCCTAACTTAAAAACCCACTCTACTCCACTCCCTTCCCTACCATGCAGATATTCAGTTTCTGCTGTGTGCCTTCTTTATGTATATTTCTGTGGGCACTTTTCTTCTGAATTAGCATCTGTAATTTCTTATCTTTTTTCTGATGGCATGCCTCAACTAGTCAACATCCATTTGTGGTCCTGACACTCATGAAACTTTTTCTCCTTGTCATCTATACCTCCTGCTTCTATTCTTCAAAACAACTTCTTTCCTTCTTACATATTTCCTGAAAATTATAATGTTCAAGTTGGAATCATCATTTAAAAAAATAATAATAAATACTTACGAGTGTACCAGCCAAACACCTGCATATCAAAATGATTGACTGATAGATGCCTCAAGAAATGAAGAAGGGAAAAGTAAGGTACTAATATAATCTACTATTACTTGTTCCACAATCTTGCAAAAAAAAATTGTCTAAAATTATATACTGTTCTATATTTATATCCAAACTTATTCAAGGTCAAGGGCCTCTATGTGGAAATGCTATCTAAATATAGAGGGTATGGTAGTAAAGAAGAAAACAAATGAAATTATGGATTTAGTCCAGAAATAACATAAAATTTTTGTTTTATGAGATGGACTGCATTTACATTTTGGCTAAATAAAGAAATAATAACAGTTTACACTAAATGTACTATTAGTATTACCTGAGTGAAAAAAAAAAATGAAGGAAGAAAAAAGCCATGGTACCTTAAATGAAGCTGGTTTTCTTCTGGGATCTGATACACATTATAACAAGCAGAGAGCAGTTTTTACCATAATATATAAAAATATAAATTTATTTTTTTAGAACTTACAGAATAAGTTCAGAGATTAAATTTATATTCTCAGAATTTCTAGTTGCTTGTTCACGTGGATTTGGGAGAGAATGAAAGTAATGTACACTGTGGAAAATGAAGAGAGTATATTGATGGGCAGGAAATGTGGATGAATGAAGGGTAATTAGCAGACACAAAAGATAACTAAATAGATAAAAAAGATTACAGAAAGAAAGTAGAAGACCAAAGCTCAGATAGACAAAATACAAAAAAAGAAAGGGAAAGGAGAAAGGAGCAATGCACTGGATAAAAGATAAAGACAAACAGCAGAAAGTAACAAAGAGGCCAAAATTCTTCCATGGATAATTAATGGCTAACAATGATTATGTGCACAATAATTATTTAACATAAAAGTAAATGTTTGTATATGTACAGAATATTGTTTGTTTGTTATTTGGTTTTTAGGAGCATTAGCAACAAAGGCCATATTGCTCCGGGAATATGCGGTGGTCATTCCCTGACCTTTCTGCATCCTCTGTATTTGGTGGTCACGGGCTCGAACCAATCTAATCAAGAAGCATGTGCTACGCACTGCTGCTTCTGCCCACCTGGCTACGGAGGATGTACAGAATAAATGAGGAATTAATGTTATGTACATATGAATGAGAAATCAAAAAAGGTTTCAAAATGTGCCCAAAAAAACATCAAAGCTTCCTAGAATATCAACATTAATTCAGATCATTAATAATGCTCTTTTCAGATATAAGCTAAGCCTTTTACATACGAGAAGTGCAAAAAAAGGTTGTGGTTTAGATAGTGCCAAACAAAACAAAAATTCAAATCAGCCAATTTTTTCACACACATGTACAAATGCACTGACACTCACATATCTGCCCATGCAAAAGTGTACACAGGGGTCATAAAGAGCTTGACATGGGCCCCTGGAAAAAAAAACAGCCTCACCGGGCCAGCCCACCCTTACCTGTAGGGGACCCAGACTCCAATTTCAGGTTAACTACACAATGTATGAGCCCAGGAAAGCTGACTTGTCTGCCTACATCTCTCTCGACACTCCTGAGTGCATAGGCACACACAAACCCACCCTCATTGCTTCAACTTTTCCATGTGTTTCCCGTCATGCACCAAGGAAAGGTTAGTCCCTTGATGAATTAGAAAAACTATTGAAGAAGATGTAGTAAAGGCAGAAAGAAAAAAGGCTGAAATATCTGTTCTTCAATGAACTGAACAGATGCATTCATAGTGTAGCAGAGTAATTTGTGGTTAAAGGTGAAGCATGTGAAATAACTTTTGTTTCAAGTTGTAAAAAGTTCTGTTTTCTGGCTATTTCAGAAAATTGTTATTTCAGAGATCAGTGTATTAAATTAGCATCTTCTAAATTGTTGGCATGATCTTTTTATCTCTGAAATATCTGGCCTATGCACATTAAAGCATTTTTGGAATTAATGAAATGTGTTGGTAATATAACTGACTGATATAAAGTTTATTTATTTTTTTTAATATGTAAAAATAAAGATAATAAAGGTAAAGTGCAGCCATTATCAGCCCACTGCAGGATGGAAGCCTTCTCAACAATTCATGCTGAGGGAAATGGACCATAATCTGCCACGCTGGCCCAGTGCGGGTTGGCAGATCGACCATATTCAGCAGTCAGGGACATGAACCCCGGTCTACTCAAAGAGCGTGTGCTATGCACTCCTGCTCCTGACCACTCGGCTATGGAGATAATAAGTTGTGTTAACTTTATTAACCACTTTCATTCCCAAACTATAGCATGTTTTAATTTTCATTACTTATATAAATAAATTAAGTTTCAATTTATTAAGTTTAAACATAATGTGTCAATAATTGCTCATAATCATGACTTTCAAACTATTAATTATATATTACTATCTTTTAAGCAATTTTCTGATTCTATTACCCTCACATTAATTATAGCTGTCCTTATATTCTCATAAATAAGATGTATAAAGAAGTACATATCAATAACCATAAGGAGAAGTTTAAAAGTAAATTGCAAATATAACCAAAATCTGACTGCATCATTTAATGCAGATAGCTTGTGCAACTCAATAAAAATAAAAGGTGCCAACTATTCCTTAACTTTTAATTTAGTCCACAGATTTTTTTTTTTTTTTTTCACACGTGAAAATTACTAACTTGAATTAAACATCAATAAGTAACCAAATAAAAAAATTTCATCAGATATTTTCAACAAACGATGATTATCTGACTGTTATAATTTCTAGTGCTGTTTTCCTTATTACTCTTCTGCAGTTTTCTTGATGGAACAAGAGGGAATTTGTATACAAATGATAGCAATTTGAGAGGTTAATGATTAGCTATTTACTTCTCTTAACAAATAATATTATACTGGAAATACTATTAAAATTAAAAAAGCATGCTACATTCTGAGAACTATCAATATAAGTTACTCTAAGGTTTTAACACACTAACTCAAAATAAATGCACTCCTTACTTTTACCAAAAATTAGCATGTGGAACATCTTAATAATTGATTATGATTGAAGAGCAGAACTGCATAGTAACACTTATAAATTCTAAGACCGACCAAAAAGGTTATCCATCTACTCTGGAAGCCATTAAAACTTATTCTCCTTAATGAAAAAACTACTATTTGTAAAAAGTTTCAAATGCACTGATGTTTAAGTCTCTCTCTACATATATATTCTACTTAAAGTGTGTTTAATGACATCCATAATAGGATTTTCAACTCTTTTGTTTTGCTATTAGCAATAAGAATAAGCAAATATAGATGAAAAATTGATAAATTAAAAATATGAAACTGATAAATGGTGAAAAATATTTCTCTTTTCTCTAATAAAGATTTTCAACTGTAATAATCTTCTTAACCTACCTCTACAGTACATCAAAAGGTTAATTAACATAAAAGCATAAAAAAAAGAATATGGATCTTTTCATTACAGCTTTAGCCATTCCAATTCTTCATTGATAAAACTGTTGAAAATGGCTATAACAACAAATGTAAAAATATTTATAAAACATAAATACATAAAAAACATTCTCAAGCCCAAGTGGTTATTGTACATGCAAAATATCAACAATACACAAACTACTTTTGTACATCACATATGTAACAGGAACCATAACAAGGTGGATGGAATAAAATACTTGAAACAAACTGTACAAGGTTGTGGCTGAAAGCACAATAGATACCACTCTGTTGAAATCGAAGAGGTCTTCAAGCACGTGCACAATATATGCATTGGAATGTTTATGGCATGTACATAAAGGAATCGAATTTTAGCTGATTTAACAAAAGAGGAAGGATTTTATTTCAGACGTTGGGTAACATTGGCAAGTGCAACTGCAAATGCTTGCAGAGCACTGAAGGGATATTGGTAGTCCAAAGTATATGCATTACCATCTATTCTTCCAAACTGCATCACCTAAAAAGATTCATATCAGATATCACAAAAAAAAAAAATCTTTTGTTATTCATTAGTACATTAAATTAACAGTTATGAAATTGAATTACATTTCACTATTAAATATTAAAAAATTATAAACTGTTAATCTGAATGCAACTAATCATGGCTATTCACAAATAAAACAAAGGAGAATAGTTCCTAACCTATCCTACCCAGTAGGCATTGCAGTTAACAAAATGGTTATGACCATTGTTTTTTTGTACTATGTGAAAAATGTCAGCATTAGATTTCAATCAGGATGGTTGAAATTTTCCCAGTCAAGGCCCACCTGAATTTTTCTGCCCCTTTTTGAACCCATGCTCTCCACTGTTATCTTGTATGTGCTGAGTGCTGCTGTCTGTTATGTATTTCTCTAATTCATAAGAAAACACTTAGAAAGTATAAAAATGACATAAAATTTGGAAATATTTTTATTTATTTATTATCATTCTTTTTTTGTTGCCCCTAAAATTTTACTGCCTGAAGCCAGTGCCTCACCAGCCACCCCACAAGCTGGCTTCGACCATACCAAATGGTGGAACAGAGACAATCATTCCCATTGGAGGAGGTGGACAAGTGATGTGCCACTAATAATAATAATAGTAATTAGGGGGCTTCACTCGCTGCACTCACTTCTTTTGATAAAATAAAATAAAATAAAATACTTACAGAAGCTTTTGACACTATGTGTGCCTCTTCCTCAGCTATGAACACAGCTGTAGTGGAGGATATAAGTGGGTATATGCTGTATATCCTCTAGATTTTTTTTTTAGGTGAATAGCATATACCTTCTATATATATATACACCAGTATATGCCAAATATTCTCTGGAATTCGCTTAATAAGCACAGTATACTCTTTCCATACGTAAAATTCACAGAGTATACCTTCCACTTTACGACTACAGCACTGGCTATGAATACATAAATATATTACATATGGAAATCAAGAATGGTACCGAGTGGTCATGTTAGATAAACAAAGTGTATGCATAAGGTTTTTCTGGCATTACCACAGTAAAACAAGCTTCTGTTACATATTTCAGTATTTGGAGAAGGACCCACATCCCTCTTCTCCCATTGTCTGAATAAACATCACTAGGAGGAAAATTATTTTAATGTATAGAAAGATAATAATATTGTTAATGTCTTAAATCACTTTCTAAATAACCAGAGACAGATTGGAAAGAGTAGACAAGACTATGATTTTATAAACATTCATCCTGATTCACTCCTCATTTGCATCAATCAAATAAGATATCATATGTCTAAACCCTAATGACATGTCCTGGTATCCCATCAGACCTACGTACCTATGAATGATCCTTGTACATCAAAAGTGTCATATTTTGATCCTCATGTAACAAAACAGAAACATTATTTTGTGTAGCAATGATAATAGAAATTAATAGTGCTTTGGCACATGCACTATTAATTTCTATTCTTAAATATAATTTTAAAATAAAAAAAAAAAAAACCTGAAATAACTCTTTTTAAATCACCGAAAACAATTCTAAAATCATTACATTTGATAATAATTTTTAGTAAAGGATATGAAAATGAAAAAAGTTACTCAAAAATTTATGGCAGCACCTTCAACTTGAAAACTAGGCTTTATATCAACTCTAAGAATCTTAATCACAAAGGGCTAGTGGGAGCCAGACATGTTCACAGCCGCTAAGTGGATTTTTTATTTTTTGATTTGAAATTATTGTTTTTCTAAAAATTTTGATTTAAATTTAATAGTATAGCATTATTTTGTGATTTTCTGATTAATCTGGTGTATTTCTTCTTTACTCGGCCTTGTAATTGCATAAAAGTATCGGTAAGGGTATCAAATCCACGTGTTACAAATTGCAGCTCCACTGAACGAGACGTTTTTTAGCCATATTTAGCTGCTTTATTGACCAATTGATACATCAAATTATTTTCTATAAGTAGCTTATAGACCTAGTCAGGATTGTTAGTTTATTCTGAATTGAGACAGCGAGATTTTGAAGTTAATTAATACCAGAAGTGTCCGTAAATTTACCGTTCGTAAATTGCCGCCATTGTTATACGATACATTGTTATACCCCAAACTAGATAGCATTAGTATAGTATATAATATAATATTGTCGATTAATCAGCAAAATCTATTAATTTTGTTAAACTTCGTTGTCAATTAAATTGTACTTTCAACTAAATACATATAACGACTTAGATTACAAACGTAACATAATTAATTAATACATAACTTGATACGGAAGATATATAAACGGAACTCGTAGATAATACTTGATACCGAAAAATATATATAGCATTATAACTGTGTTGGAATACAAGTTTAGGGTTATAATTTTGTACTGAAATTGAAATTTTATTGAAATTAAATCGAAATCATGACTCAGACTAGACCAGACCAGACCAGCAAAGCAAAAGGCTCAAGCTAATGGGAGTGCTGCGGCTCAGAGGTTCAAGCTAATGGGAGTGCTGCAGCTCAGAGGAGAACTGAGGGGGGGGGGGGGCAGTTGCCCTCTGAATCACAGCCTTTTAAAATGCACTGTGCTTGCATGATGTTTGTGGAGCAATCGGGTACGGGACATGATATTGCCATGGGGGGATGTCTTTGTGTGTAAGCGATGCAAGGAGTGTAACGAAATCAGGTGACAACTCAGCATTGTTATGGGCCTATATGAGAGCTTGAAGGACAGGGTGGATGCCCTCGAAGGATCTAAATTGAGGGGCCCATCAAGCTCTCAGCTGTCCACATCAATGCCAGAGCTTGCACTTGGTCATCACACAACACAGCAGCAAGCCCCAAGGCAGAATGCGCTGGTCCCACAGGAACTAGTAGTTGTTGGTGACTCTATTGTCAGGGAAATGGGGAACATGCTTTGTAAAAAGGATAGGTGGAACAGGACCAGGGTATGTCTGCCAGGGGCAAAGGTTGATGACGTAGAGCGGATATCATCTTTAAAGGGCACAAAAGGTGATATAGTTGTACACGTTGGCACCAATGATATTAAGAGTAGGAGACCGGCAGAATTACTTAACAAGTACAGGTCAATGTTGAAAAAAAAATTCTGCCAAGACATGATAGGAGGGAGTATATGATGAGAGCCTTGTCAATCAATTCGGCTCTGGAAAGACTGTGCAAAGCTCAAGGGGTAGAATTTTTTTCAGCCTGGCCTGTACTTGTTAACAGGAGAGACTGCTTTTACAGGGATGGGATACACTTAAATAGAAAGGGTACAACAATATTTGCTGATGCTATCGAGGCAGTGTTAGGTGGGTCGGAAAACTGCTAGCTTGGGGGGATACAAGGACTAATAGATTAACAATAGCCACTGGCAGAGCTGAAAGTGATTCTTGCACTGCTTCTATTGGAATGAGCAGAAGCCTGGAAAACAAGGTGCAGGATATTTCAGAGACTGCTGGGAGTCATTGCGGTACAAGTAAACACATGGACTGTGTTAGGGTAGCTAAGAATAGGAACAGGTGCATGTATACTTGCGTGTACACCAATGTTAGGAGTTTGGTAAATAAATTTGATGAATTTGAGGTATTGCACAAAGCATCAAAGGCGGATATTGTTGGGATATGGGAGATGTGGTGTCACACAGATATAAGGAATGCAGAACTGGAATTTGGGGAGTACAACGTCTACAGAAAGGATAGACAGGATAGGAAGGGAGGAGGGGTTATGCTATTAGTTAAGAAACACATAAAATCCAAGGAAGTGAAGCCAGTTGACATCGCTGGACAGTGCAGTGTCAAGTCAGTTTGGTGTGACATAAGCATCGTGAGATCAAAACTGCTATAGGCCTAATGACTCTGATGAGTATAATAAGAAATGGTACAGGGAAATAGAGTGGGCCAGTAAATCAGAGAGTCTTATAATGGGGGATTTTAATTTCCCAGATACTGACTGGAATTTGTGGGTTGGTCACTCACACACTAGCAAGGCTTTTGTGGATTTATTGGATGATTGTGTTCTACATCAGCATGTTCGGGAGGCAACTAGAGAGAGTAATTCTCTTGATTTGATTATCAGTAGTGATTCTTCATGCATTACGAATCTGCAGGTAAAGGAACCACTAGGTAGCAGCGATCACAGTGTGCTGAAGTGGGATTTACTCAAAGAGGTAACTACCATCAGGGGTAAAGGGAAGGGTTATTGCTTTCGTAGAGGCAACTACGATGGTCTGAGACAGTATTTAAATACTATACAGTGGGACCAACTGATGATGTTACTAACAGTAAATTCAAAATGGGAAGCATTCAAAGAACTTATCTTGGAAGCTACTAGGCTTTACATACCAACTAAGAAATATTGTTCAAGGTTTAGGCCTAAATGGATGTCACATGAACTAATGAGACATATGCCAGAGAAGAAAAATGCATGGGATACATATAAATTAACACGTGACACAGAAGCCTATGATAGATATAAGTTGATCTGTAACCAAGTTACAAAGGAGGTTAGGCAGGCGAAGGCAGATTACGAGAAATCTTTGGCAAGGAATGCAAAGAAAAACAGCAAAGAGTTCTTTACTTATGTAAACTCTAGAAAGAAGAAGATGAATCAGATTGGTCCACTTGATATCGATGGTTCCCTGTTGATGATCCTGCTCAGGTAGCTAACAAACTAAATGAATATTTTGCATCGACATTCACACATGAGGAGTTATTCAGCGAGGGGAATTCCAGAGGTGTATTCAACTCTGGCAGTAAGCTAGAGAATCTTGTAATAACTGAGAGTAAAGTGGAGGAGAAATTGTTGAAGATAAGCACAAGAAAGGAACCTGGGGTGGATGGGATCTATCCAGTTATATTAAAGGAGGCAGCAAAGGAAGTAAGCAAACCCTTAGCCATAACTATGAGAGCTTCCTTAGACTCAGGGGAGGTACCCATTGACTGGAGATGTGCAAATGTGACCCCAATTCACAAAGTAGGATCAAAGGCTGACACAAGCAATTACAGACCTGTGAGTTTAACTTCTGTTCCCGGAAAATTAATGGTGGCGCTGGTTAAAGAAGCACTGCAGAATCATCTAGACTCATCGTTTTGTGAAGGGAAAGTCTTACCTGACCAATTTGATTGGAACTATGATGCAGTCACAAAAGAACTGGATGCAGGGAATAACTTTGATATTATATACTTGGATCTTAGAAAGGCTTTTGATACTGTTGCACATGGAAGACTGCTGCACAAATTGGAGCAGTGTGGCATTGGAGGCAAATTGCTGCTATGGATAAAGGGGTGGTTGAGGGGGAGAAGACAGAGAGTGGTAATCAATGGACACTGCTCATCGTGGACTAATGTTATTAGTGGAGTCCCTCAGGGTTCAGTGTTGGGTCCATTATTGTTTTCTGTATCTATAAATAATATTGATGATGGTATATCAAGCTTAATGTTCAAGTTTGCAGACGATACAAAGGTTGGCAGGGTTGTTAAGGACACTACTGACGCTATGCTGCCGCAACAGGTTCTGGAAAGGTTGAGCAGATGGGCTGAGAGGTGGCAAATGAAGTGTAACATTGACAAATGTAAAGTACTACATATGGGAAACAGCAACCCCAGAGCAATGTATGAACTCTGTGGTACTACACTGACAGTGGTAGAGAATGAAAAGTAATTATATAATTATATGAAAGATATGAAGTTCTCTGAGCAGTGCAGATGGGCTGCAAGAGCTTGTGTTGTTAGCTTGTTATTTGGTTTTTAGGAGCATTAGCAACTAAGGCCATATTGCTCCGGGATATGCGGTGGTCATTCCCTGACCTTTCCGCATCCTCCGTATTTGGTGGTGACGGGCTCGAACCCCAGTCTAATCAAGAAGCGTGTGCTACGCACTGCTGCTCCTTCCCACCTGGCTACGGAGGCACGGCTGCAAGAGTAGCTCATGGTGTCTTATCAATGATATACAGGAATTTTTCTAGCAGGGATTATGAGGTGATTATTCCCTTGTATAAGGCAATGGTCAGACCACACCTTGAGTACTGTATACAGGTCTGGAGGCCTCATTTCAGGAAGGATGTAGAGCTCTGGAGCGAGTACAGAGAAGGGCAACAAGATTAGTGAATGGAACAAAGGGTTGCTCTTACAAAGAAAGGCTTAAGTTTTGCAAATTACAGTGTCTGGAGACTAGGCACTGGCGAGGTGATCTGATAGAGGTGTATATAGCCTTGAATGCTTTGAGCAGGCTGAATTCTGATGTGATTCTTCCTCTTGCTCAGAATAATCACCTGAGAGGGCATAAATTCAAATTGAGGAAAGGCAGATGTACGATAGACGTGCGGAAATTTGCCTTTAGCCAGCAGGTAGTTTTTTGGTGGAACAGACTTCCATCCCTTGTAGTGGAAGTTGATAGCCTAAATAAGTTTAAGGCTCAGCTGGTGAGGGCTGATGACCCTCCTATGTGTGTGTCCTGTGGCACAATTTTAATGATTAGACACCTTTTAATTGACTGTCCAGATTTTAGCAATATCCGTTTTACCGCTTTTAACCATCTGACTGAGCCGTATACACTCAGTCAGATTTTATCCGACAATGACAACGTATCTGCTGTTTTTAGGTATTTTAAATCAATAAAAGTTTTTAATTGTATTTAAAATTTATGTTATTGTTACCTCTTTATTGATTTATTTTTAATATATATGTTATCATATATCTGGACATGGTGGCCTTACTAATTAGGCCACCGAGAATTTAAAAAAAAAAAAATTTATTTAAATATTACCTAGTCTTGGCGCATTATAGCCGTAGTTGCTAATGCGCCAAAAAACCCAAACAAACAAACAAACAAGCTCAGCTGGACAGGTATTTTGAACGAACAGAGGGGTGAAGTAGTGGGTTCTTTTTTTTTTTTTGGCTGATGTTGCATAAGCTTGCTTTCTTGCATCATACGCCTCTAACTAATGCTAATGCTAAGTTTTATTCTGAATGCATACCTGTTTTCCTCGAAATTCAATCTGGAAATTTTTGGCTGACTCCTGCGTTACTCTTCCACCAAAATCAAGCTGATACACTTGGCTAACTTCATTCCATAAAGGTGCTTTATTATGCAACACAAATTCTCGATACTGTTGGGTACTTGATACACCTGGTGGTCCATCAGCTACAGTTCGGCTTCTCCACTTCTTCAACTACAACATGAATTTCTGTATCAATAATTATTAATAATAAACTGCAGAAATTTTATTTGATAAAATAACATAATAATAGAATTATTCAACTTAGCTTGCTTTCAAATCTATAACAAAATATTCTAACTAAAGTGGAGATTAATCCACTACATTGTGCATAACCTTTTTTAATGGAAGTGGTTACAAGTAGTCAAAAATCATCCAAAAAAAGTTCCTGATCAGCAATAGGGGTAGAATTTTTTTCAGCCTGGTCTGTACTTGTTAACAGGAGGGAGTGCTTCTACAGGGATGGGATACATGTAAATAGAAAGGATGCAAGAATGTTTGCTGATGCTATCGAGGCAGTGTTAGTGGGTCGGAAAACTGCTAGATTGGGGGGATACAAGGACTAATAGATTAACAGTAGCCACTGGCAGAGGTGAAAGTGATTCTTGCACTGCTTCTATTGGAATGAGCAGAAGCCTGGAAAATAAGATGCAGGATATTTCAGAGACTGCTGGGAATCATTGGGGTACAAATAAACACATAGTTGTGTTAGGGTAGCTAAGAAAAACAACAGGTGCATGTATACTTGTGTGTACACCAATGCTAGTAGTTTAGTAAATAAATTTGATGAATTTGAGGTATTGCTCAAAACATCAAAGGCAGATATTGTGGGGATTTCAGAGACATTGTGTCACACAGATATAAGGAATGCAGAACTGGAATTTGGGGAGTACAATGTCTACAGAAAGGATAGACAGAATAGGAAGGGAGGAGGGGTTATGCTATTAGTTAAGAAATACATAAAATCCAAGGAAGTGAAGCCAGTCGACATTGCTGGACAGTGCAGTGGCGAGTCAGTTTGGTGTGACATAAGCATTAGGAGATCAAAATTGAAAGTAGGAGTGTGCTATAGGCCTAATGACTCTGATGAGTATAAAAAGAAACTGTACGGGGAAATAGAGTGGGCCAGTAAATCAGAGAGTCTTATAATGGGGGATTTTAATTTCCCAGATTGACTGGAATTTGGGGGCTGGTCACTCTCACACACTAGCAAGACTTTTGTGGATTTATTGAATGATTGTTTTCTACATCAGCATGTTCAGAAGGCAACTAGAGGGAGTAATACTCTTGATTTGATTATCAATAGTGATTCTTCATGCATTAAGAATCTGCAGGTAAATGAACCACTAGGTAGCAGTGATCACAGTGTGCTGAAGTGGGATTTACTCAAAGAGGTAACTACCATTAGGGGTGAAGGGAAGGGTTACTGCTTTCGTTAAGGCGACTACGATGGACTGAGACAGTATTTAAATTCTATACAGTGGGACCAACTGATGATGTTACCAACAGCAAATTCAAAATGGGAAGCATTCAAAGAACTTATCTTGGAAGCTACTAGGCTTTACATACCAACTAAGAAATATTGTTCAAGGTTTAGGTCTAAGTGGATGTCAGATGAACTAATGAGACATATGGCAGAGAAGAAAAATGCATGAGATACATACAAATTAACCCGTGACACAGAAGACTATGATAGATACAAGTTGATCTGTAACCAAGTTACAAAGGAGGTTAGGCAGGTGAAGGCAGATTATGAGAAATCTTTGGCAAGGGATGCAAAGAAAAACAGCAAAGAGTTCTTTACTTATGTAAACTCTAGAAGGAAGGGGATGAATCAGATTGGTCCACTTGATATTGACGGGTCAACTGTTGATGATCCTGCTCAGGTAGCTAACAAACTGAATGAATATTTTGCATCGACATTCACACATGAGGAGTTATTCAGCGAGGGGAATGCCAGAGGTGTATTCAACTCTGGCAGTAAGCTAGAGAATCTTGTAATAACTGAGAGTAAAGTGGAGGAGAAATTGGTGAAGATAAATACAAGAGAGGCACCTGGGGTGGATGGGATCTATCCTGTTATATTAAAGGAGGCAGCAAAGGAAGTAAGCAAACCCTTAGCCATAATTATGAGAGCTTCCTTGGACTCAGGGGAAATATCCATGGACTGGAGATGTGAAAATGTGACCCCAATTCACAAAGGAGGATCAAAGGGCGACACAAGTAATTATAGACCTGTTAGTTTAACTTCTGTTCCTGGAAAATTAATGGAGGTACTGGTTAAAGAAGCACTGTAGGATCATCTAGACAAGACTTCAGTTATAGCTCAGACACAGCATGGTTTTGTTAAGGGGAAGTCTTGCCTGACCAATTTGATTGGATACTATGATGCAGTCACAAAAGAACTGGATGCAGGGAATAACTTTGATATTTGTATACTTGGATCTTAGAAAGGCTTTTGATACTGTTGCACATGGAAGACTGCTGCACAAATTGGAGCAGTGTGGCATTGGAGGCAAATTGCTGCTATGGATAAAGGGGTGGTTGAGGGGGAGAAGACAGGGAGTGGTAATCAATGGACACTCATCGTGGACTAATGTTATTAGTGGAGTCCGTCAGGGTTCAGTATTGGGTCCTTTATTGTTTTCTGTATTTATAAATGATATTGATGGGTATATTAAGCTTAATGTCCAAGTTTGCAGACGATACGAAGGTTGGCAGGGTGTCAAGGACACTACTGACACTATGCTACTGCAACAGGATCTGGAAAGGTTGAGCAGATGGGCTGAGAGGTGGCAAATGGAGTTTAACATTGACAAATGTAAAGTACTACATATGGGAAACAGCAACCCCAGAGCAACGTATCAACTCTGTGGTTCTACACTGACAGTAGTAGAGAATGAAAGGGACCTGGGGGTGGTTGTGCAGGCAGATATGAATTTTTCTGACAGTGCAGATGGGCTGCAAGAGTAGCTCATGGTGTATTGTCGATGATATATAGGAATTTTTCTAGCAGGGATAAGGAGGTGATTATTCCCTTGTATAAGGCAATGGTCAGACCGCACCTAGAGTACTGTATACAGGTCTGGAGGCCTCATTTCAAGAAGGATGTAGAGATGCTGGAACGAGTACAGAGAAGGGCAACAAGATTAGTGAATGGAACAAAGGGGTGCTCTTACAAAGAAAGGCTTACGTTTTGCAAATTACAGTGTCTGCAGACTAGGCACTGGCGAGGTGATCTGATAGAGGTGTATAAAGCCTTGAATGGTTTGAGCATGCTCAATGCTGATGGGATTCTTCCTCTTGCTCAGAATAATCACCTGAGAGGGCATAAATTCAAATTGAGGAAAGACAGATGTAGGATAGACGTGAGGAAATTTGACTTTAGCCAGCAGGTGGTTGGTTGCTGGAATAGACTTCCATCCCTTGTCATGGAAGTTGATAGCCTAAATAAGTTTAAGGCTCAGCTGGACAGGTATTTCGAACGAACAGAGGGGTGAAGTGGAAGTGGTTATTTTTTATTTATTTATTTATTTTATTTATTTATTTTTTTTTGGCTGATGCTGCATAAGCTTGCTTTCTTGCATCAAATGCCTCTACTAATGCTAATATTATACAAATCCTATTCTCAATTTTTTTTTTATATAAGCAAAAAAGTAATATAAGCACTGTAAAAATAAAATAAAGGTTGTGCATGTTCTATTTATAATCTGGAATAATCACACAGGTCAGAGGAGCTTACATTTCTTGGAAAATGTAAGGTGTTTGTATTCTTGTCAAAACTAATCATTTTTACAAGAATACAAACATTAATCATATTTAGAAGCAATATGGGCTAAATCATGATCAAATCAAATGTGCATGATACTACACTGATCACCAGATTATATGAAAACTATCTGTCTATGTGCACCCTTTATATTCCACCATTTATAGGGTGGATGCACTCAAAGAATTAAAATGAGGCCCATCAAGCTCTCAACAGCTCAACTCAAAGCCAGAGCATATGCTTGGGCATCAAGCAACACAAAGAAGGCACTGGTTCCACAGAAAGTTATTGTCGTGACTTTACTGTCAGGAAAATGGAAAATATATTGTGCAAAAAGGATACGTGAAACAGGAATAGTATGTCTTCCAGGGACAAAAGTGAATGACATAGTAGAGCAGATATCTCTTTTAAGGACATGAAAGGTGATTTTGTTGTATACACTGGCACTAATGATATTAAGAGTAGGAGATATGAGAAATTAACAAATAAAGGACAATGTTGGGAAAATGTCGAGAGTTAGGATTAAATTTGAAAGAGTCTGAAATTCTGCCCATACATAATAGAAGTACACGTTGAGAGCACTATCAATCATTTCGACCTGGATAGACTGTACAAAGCTCACGGGGTAGAATTTTTCTCAGTGTGGTCGGCACTTATTAACAGGAGAGAGTGTTTTTACAGAGTTGTTGTTGTTTGTTTGGAGCATTAGCAACTAAGGCCATATTGCTCCGGGATATGCAGTGGTCATTCACTGACCTTTCTGCATCCTCCGTATTTGGTGGTGACGTGCTCGAACCCCGGTCTAATCAAGAAGCGTATGCTATGCACTGCTGCTCCTTCCCACCTGGCTACGGAGGCGCCGTTTTTTTTTTACAGAGATGGGATACACTTAAATAGAAGGATATTTGCTGATGCTATCGAAGCAGCGTTAAGTGGATCAGAAAAATGCTAGTGTGGGGGCTTAATCTGATGAACTGGAAGTGCTGATTGCATTCTCAAATGCAGATAGTGTAAGGATATTGGAGATATGGTATCACTCAAACATAAGGGATGCAGAATTTGAATACAGAGAGAATTTGTATACAGAGAGAATACAGAATTTGTTATACAGTATGTACAGTATAACAAACAGCTATACAGAGAAATAGAGTGAGCTAGTAAATCAGAATGTCAAAGGCAGATATTGTTGGGATACCAGAGACATGGTGTCACACAGATATAAACAGTGCAAAATTGGAATTTTGAGAGTACAATGTGTACAGGAAGGATAGACAGGACAGGAAGGGAGGAGAGATTATGCTGTTAATTAAGACACACATAAAATCTAAGGAAGTGCATCGAATTGATGTTGGTGGAAAATGCAATGTTGAGTCTGTTTGGTGTGACATAAGCACTGGGAAAGGGAAAATGAGAGTAGATGTGTGTGTTATAGGCCTAATGAATCTGATGAGTATAATGAGCAATTGTGCAGAGAAATACAGTGGGCCAGTAAATCAAAATGTCTTATAATGGGGGATTTTAATTTTACAGATCTTGACTGGAACTTGTGAGTTGGTCACTCGCACACTAGCAAGACTTTTGTGGATTTATTGGATGACTGTTTTCTATAGCAACATGTTTGAGTAATACTCTTGATCTGATTATCAGCAGTGATTATTCATGCATTAAGAATTTGCAGATAAAGGAACCACTGGGTGACAGTGATCACAATGTACTGATGTGGGAATTACTTAAAGATGTAACTACCATCAAGGCTAAAGGGAAGGGCTTTTGCTTTCATAGAAGTGACTACAGGGGGTTTCAGACAGTTTTTAAATTCTGTACAGTGGGATCAACTGATGATGTTACCAACTTTGAATTCTAAATGGGAAGCCTTCAGGAACTTAGTTTTGGAGGCTACAAGGCTTTTGATTCCAACTAAGAAATACTGTTCAAGGTTTAGGCTTAAATGGATGTCAGATGATGAGGAAGAGAAGGAAAAATGTGTGGAATGCATATAAAGTATCAGGTGACACAGAAGCCTATGACAGATATAATCTAGTCTGTAATCAAGTCACAAAGGAGGTTAGGCAGGCAAAGGCAGATTACGAGAAATCTTTGGCAAACGATGCAAAGAAAAACAGCAAAGTGTTCTTTACTTATGTAAACTCTAGAAGGAACGGGATGAATCAGGTTGGACCACTTAACATAGATAGATTGACTATTGATGATCGTGCTCAAGTAGCTGATAAACTGAATGAGTATTCTGCATCTACATTCACACATGAAGAGTTATTCAATTAGGGGAATGCCAGAAGTTTATCAAACTCTAACAGGGAGCTACCTCTAGGGGTTCGCAAAAGAGTTCCAGGGGATTCGCACTAAAAATTCTATAACGGCATCTACTTAGATTTACATAGGTATATTATTGTAAACTAAACTACAAAATATAAGTAATAATAAACAATAAAGTAAAATCAAATTAAATTGCCAAAGAAAGAAACCATCCCACAATTCCTTATAATTAGTTTACTATCTTACAGTATGTCATGTTAAATAAGTATGTTTTTCCATACTAATTTTTTTGTGATTCTCAAGGACCATTGTTATGTACAGGTACTTTTTTTTTTTTTAGAACCTATTGTACCTAGTACCGTGCATGGGTTGAAGGTTGAAAGATGATACTTGTTGACATTAGCCTTGAACTTCTGTTGATTGTAATTTTCAGGAAATACATAAGAAGGAAGGTTGTTCCAGAAAACGGAAATTGAATGAATAAATGAGGAAGAAGAAAAGTTGGTTCCGTGAGTTGAACTTGGACAGTAAAAGGATGTTCGGATTGCTTTGAAAGAGAGAGAGAGGGAGGGAATTATAGAAGCCAATTCAGAAGAACAGTGCCCGTCGAAGTATCTATACTAAGGTCTGTAAGAGAGAGAGAGAGAGTGGAGAGACTCTGTTAGAGATGAGGCTGTTGCACGGTAACAGTGGTATCGTCACGGTTCTCCTCACACTGGGTGGAAAAGACCCAGGTTCGAATCCCATCGATGATGCAAAGAATTTTAATGGGCTTTTTTCCATTTCATAGCTGAGTTAGTCGGTTTCAGACACAATCAATATATATGGGTAGATGTAATCACTTACGGGTGACCCTAATATCATAATTTGGTTGGTTTTTTTTTGTTAGAGATGAGACATTAATTAACCTAACTGTCCTCTTTTGAATGGAATCTAGAACCCTGATAGAGGTTTTGGGGACATAGTGGCATGGTGTTTAGGGTAAGGCGCCACCTGTGGTCTCCCACAACTGCACCATCTGTACTCTTGTGACGTATACAGGACTCTGTAAATGCCAGAAATGTGTATGGCATATTGTATGTGTATAGTATTGTGTTGTGTTGGGTTCTGTTGTTTCTCTGTTTTCTTGGCTGCAGGGCCCCTAATGGGACCCTACATTGCCTCCCACCACCACTGGGAGGTGAGCCAGGCTGCCCATCATACTCTGGCTGGTCTCTGCCAGGGTCGCTTGAGTATTCTGGACTGTCCTCGCAGTGGTGAGCTTGGCACACCTTGTGGTGAAGGCAGCCTGGGCAAATCGAGTGAACGCTATACATTTATATCCATCATTTAATAGATCTTGCTCCTGATTGCAGGGAGTTCCTCGAATTACTGTGAACAGTTATAACCAGTGGTTTTCATAGGAGGAGCACTCATACATAACGTGGGTCCAGGACTCCTCATCTCCACAATGGCAAAAGGGATGTGGTTCGATACCCATAGAGTTGAGTTTTTGTTGGAATGATGCATGTCCTGTTAATAAAAAGGTTGCTTGCAATCTAGTTGAGTACCAGGGAGGAGGCTTGGTAAAGGTGAAGCTGACTGAGGGGAAGAACTTCTTTGTTATTTCTCCTTTGTGGGTTGAATTCCAGGATTCCCACCAGAGGCACTGCAAGTGATCTGAGATTCGTCTTATTTGCTGTTTGTGGTCACTTATCAGGTCCAGTTGGAAATTAGGTAGCTGTGTAGGTATGCTTTTTTTCAGGCAACGGAAAAGGCCTCTTTTGGCAACTTCAAGGTATAGGGGCATATATCCTGCGATGACTTGGAGCACAGGGGTGCTGACAGTGCAGCATGCCTTGATTAATGATAGAAGCATAAATCGCTGTATGGAGTCCAGCTTGCATTTGTTTTGCTCCAGTGCAACTTTGGTGCACCAGACTGAAACACCATAACTGACAATCGGAACAAAAACTGCTTTGTAAATTAGGGAGAGGTCTTCGTGTTTTGGGGGCACTGCCCCAGATGTGGGAACCATGGTAGGGCAGATTTGCGATTTGTACAGAGTGAACAGCAGTTTGGAAGAAAAGTAACGCCAAGAGCGAAAGAGAAAACCAAGTTTTTTAGATGCAGAGGAAGCAATATGTATAATGTGCTTCTGCCAAGAGAGAGAGAAATTAGAAGTCAGGGTAATCCCCAAAAGAGATATATCATTTTGCCTAGAAATCGGAGTGTCCCTAAAGATAAGCATAGGAGCAGAAGAATTGGTTTGGTTTGGGTTTTATTGGCGCATCAGCAACTGAGGCTATAATGCACCAAATACCAGTCATATGTAAAAAATTAAAACATTCAGTGACCTAAGTAGTTAGGCCACCATGTCCAGATGTATAATAACAAAGATATAAAAAATAAACCAATAAAGACGTAACAATAACATAAATTTTAAATACAATTAAAAACTTTTATTGATTTAAAATAGCTAAAAACAGCAGACACGTTGTCATTGTCGGATAAAATCTGACTGAGTGTATAAGGCTCAGTCAGATGATTAAAAGCGGTAGAACGAGTGCTGCTAAAATCTGGACAGTCAATTAAAAGGTGTCTGATCGTTAAAATTGTGCCACAGGACACACACATAGGAGGGTCATCAGCCCTCAGCAAAAACGAATAAGTTAAATGACTGTGTCCTATGCGGGTCCGGGCGAGAACAACTTCCTCCTTACGATTCCTGCGTAGACTAGACTGCCACGGTTCAATTACAGGTTTTATATGATATAATTTATTCACAGTCTGTCTATTCCACGAGTCCTGCCATTGGGAGTGTATGTTTTGGTGTATTATTTGCCTATAGTCTGTATAGGGGACTGACAAGCAGCGGTTATTATGGGGAAATTGCTGATTTGGCTGCGGCGTCAGCCAAATCATTTCCCCTAATCCCAATGTGGCTGGGAATCCAGCAGAAGCGGATATCATATTCACGTCCATGGAGGAAGTGAATCTTCTGCTGAATACTAGACAGAACTGGATGAGGATTATATCTCACAGATATTAAAGCCTGTAACATGCTCAGAGAGTCGGAGTATAAAATGAACCGTTGGTATTGGCATTCACTAATGTGATCCAAGGCTAACTCTATAGCGTGCAGCTCTGCAGTAAATATGCTGCATTCAGAGGGAATCTGCTCCGATGTAGTGGTGTCTGTAAAGACAGCAGCAGATCCCACGAGTCCGACTTCGAACCGTCTGTGTAGACTGGCGCGAAGTCGGAATATTCAGTTTGGTGTGCTGAATGAAGCTGCAGGTAGACAGATGATGGAGTGTCTGACTTTCCCCAATTTCTAACAGATAAGTCACATGCCGGGACACGAGCATGCCAGGGTGGAAAGGGTTGCTTTGGTGTTTGGGCAACCTTGTCTACCTTGATATTAAGTTCTTTGAGTAGCTCTTGGAGACGAATACCAAAAGGACGATTGGCAGTCTTACGGGTATTGTATAAATTTTCCCATCGTGGCTCAAAAACGAATGGCCACATAGGATAGTCTGGCAGGGATTTCAGTTTTAAAGCGTACTTTAAAGACAACTGCTTACGTCAAAGCGATAACGGTGGTTCGTTTGCTTCGATGTATAAGCTCTGGACAGGAGATGTGCGATATGCTCCAGTAGCAATACGTAGGGCCTGATGATGGGCAGGGTCCAGCCATCGCAGGACACTGTCTCTGGCTGAGGAATATACCTGGGACCCATAATCTAGTTTGGATCGCACAAGTGCACGGTAAAGCCGAAGAAGGATATATCGGTCTGCTCCCCAAGATGTAGAGGAGAGCGAGCGGAGAATATTAAGCCCACGTGTGCACTTTGTGCGGAGTTGACGGATATGATCTAAAAAGGTCAGTTTTTTATTGAATATGAGTCCTAAGAATTTTATGTTCGCTGCTACTGGAATAGCATATTGCCGAGCCTTAATTCGGGTTCAGGATGAAGATTACGCTTACGACAAAAGTGTATGCAAACGGTCTTCTCCGGCGAGAACCTGAAGCCATTAGCAAGTGCCCAGGAATTCAGACTATCGATGGCTTTTTGCAGTTGCCTTTCAATAACCCTCATGTTGCATGACTGACAAAAAATGCTAAAATCATCAACATAGAGGGCACTGTTTACAGTTGGGGGAAGTTGTTCTGTGATTGAATTTATTTTGATGGCGAAAAGCGTGACACTTAATACTGATCCTTGTGGTACACCCTCCTCTTGGCTGAAGGAACGAGAGAGTGAGGATCCCACACGAACTTGGAAAGATCAATTGGCTAAAAAGTTTTGAATAAAAAAGGGGAGATGCCCTCTAAGTCCTAGGCTATGTAAATCTTTTAAAATGCCAAATCTCCAAGTTGTGTCATATGCTTTCTCCATGTCAAAGAACACTGACACCAAGTGTTCGCGTTTTAGGAAAGCATCCCAGATGGATGTTTCCAGTCTAATAAGGTGGTCCAAAGTGGACCGGTTCCTTCGGAAGCCACACTGGATGTTGGAGAGAAGGTCATTTGATTCTAAGTACCATATTAAACGAGAATTAACCATTCTCTCCAGGATTTTGCACAGACAGCTAATCAGAGCAATAGGACGATAATTGGTAGTGACTTTTGGATCCTTTCCTGGCTTAGCAAAGGCAAGAACGATTACCTTGCGCCAGGAATCCGGAAACTGCCCTTCAATAAAGATTCTGTTATATAGAAATAGCAGATAATCCATAGATTTTGGTGAAAGATGCTTAATCATTTCATAATGGATGCCATCTGGTCCAACAGCACTTGCTTTGGAAAGAGCGAGGGCTCTTTTCAGTTCCTGAATAGTGAAATCCCCATTGTAGGGATAAATGCTTTTAGATTTAAAGTTAAGTGCCTGTTTTTCGATTTTATATTTCAGGACCAAGAACTCTGGGGAATATGAAGATGTTGCAGAGATGTTGGAGAATGTTTCCCCAAGAGAATTGGCTATTGCAGTTGGATCTGCAATAGCGCATCCATTATAATCTAGGATTGAAGAAGGGTAGGATGTATATTTTCCCTTCATTTTCCGGATTTTATCCCAGACTACCTTAGAGTTGGTAGACTGGTTAATAGATGATGTAAAACGGATCCACGATTCCTTTTGACTCTGACGGCAGATATCGTGCTTTGGCTCGTGCACGTTTAAAGGCTATAAGGTTGGTCGTGGTAGGATATCGGCGGAATATCCCCCACGCTTTGTTTTGAGCCTTTTGCTGCTGTGCATTGTGAATTCCACCAAGGTTTGGGAAATGGTGGAAACCGGGCAGATGTTTTTGGAACAGTATTCGCAGCTGCTTGGACAATAATTTCTGTGATGTACGTAACTGCATCATTGATAGGCTCTTGACTGACTGTGCTAAGATCAAAATTTGCTTGATGTTGGAAGGCAGTCCAGTCAGCCTGATCAATCTTCCATCGTGGTAACCTGAAGGGAAGACATGGTCTCCCACTTTGTAACGAGGTTATCACAGGGAAGTGATCACTTCCGTATGGATTCTCCTCCACTTCCCAAGTGAGTGAAGGGAGTAGAGAAGGGGAGCAGATAGAGAGATCAATGGCAGAAAAAGTACGGGTAGGCATGTGGAAGAAGGTATTTGTTCCAGTATTTAGAAGGGAAAGGTCATTGTCATTTAGCATATGCTCTATGACTTGTCCCCTTCCATTGATGTTAGCACTACCCCACAGGGTGTTATGTCCATTAAAATCCCCGGGAAGGAAGAAAGGGGGAGGCAACTGCGTTAGAAGATCATCAAGGTCTTCCTAGGAGATGTCAGTCCCAGGTGGCAAATAGATAGAGCAGACGGTTAATAAAAATCCCACCGTAAGGCGAATTGCAACAGCTTCTATGCTAGTTGTAATTAGCAAGGGCTGCACTGGGGTCTGGTTACCCACAAGGATAGCCACTCCCCCATGTACAGAGCCATCCGCAATTCTATCCTTTCGAAAAATTGTGATGTTGTGCATGGTGGGATCATCATTTGCCTTTAGATATGTCTCCTGCAAGCAAAAGCAAACTGGCTCGTGCTTTTGCAGGAGGGCCTTGATGTCATCAATATTTCGCCGGAATCCACGACAATTCCATTGTAGGAATTTAGCCATTATTTTGGCTTGGTGGGTCCATCAGGTGGTTTCCGAGGTGCTGAGGGCTTACTTTTATCAGTCCTGGGTTTATCTTTTTTGGGAAAGAATGGACGCTGTCCCGTGTCCATTTCTTCCTCCGTAAAGAGTTCCAAGACTGAATCTTCGGGTACCTCCTTCTGCTCGACATCCATGTTTTCTTGGGTAATAGGGGAGACTTCCCCTTTCTTATTCTTTTCTTTCATAATTACCTTTGTTACTTGTGGAGCATTAGGAGGTACTGATATAGGAGTGGCAGCTGATTGGTTTTTCTGTGCAGGTTTTTGAGAACTTAAGAGATAACGTGCGATGGGAGTGAAAGACTCCTTTGGAGGAATGGTCATGTCCGTCTGAGTTCTGACAGAACATCTCCCTACTACCTTCTGGGGGTAGGTAGGTTTGTTGATATTCAGGGGTTTGACTGATTTCCTTGCCTCCTGGTATGATATATTTAGCTCTGCTTTCAGCCGTTGAATTTCTTTTTCTTCTTTCCACCTCTGGCATGCTCGTGAGTAGGCCGGGTGTTCGCCTTCACAGTTAATACAGGTGGGTTTTGCGGCTGAACATGCTGTTGTTTCGTGGTCCTTTGCACCGCATCGAGCGCATGCAAGGACTCCACGGCAGGCCATTTGAGAATGTCCATACTTCTGGCATTTAAAACACCGTAAAGGGTTCGGAACGTATGGACGCACTGAACAATTGATGTATCCAGCTTTAATCTCGTCAGGAGGTTTAGGAGAGTTAAAAGTCAGGATAACGCTCCTGGTTTTAACAGGAGCGTTATCCTGACTTTTAACTCTCCTAAACTTGACGGCAGTAATTCCCTGTGGTTTTAATTCAGAGCAGATTTCCTCCTCGGTTACGTCGAGAAGGTTCCACTCCGAAATGACACCTCTCGATGAATTGAGTGTTCTGTGTGGTGTCACTGTTATGGGTACTCCTCCAATTGATGTTACTCGGAGTAGATGTTCAGACTGCCTGTCATTTTTTGTTTCAATCAAGAGGTCCCCAGAACGGAGCCTCTTAACTGACTTCGGTGAACCTGCTAACCCATCCAACCCTTTTTGTATAAAAAAGGGTGACATTTTACCAATCGGTGTTTCATTCGTGGAGTGCATAATTAAGAACCTTGGGACAGGCCCTGATGGTAGTTTGGTTTGCTGCCTCTTTGTAGCAATAATGCTATCTGCCTCTCCGTCTCTGTTTTCAGATAGGGACCGGGTTGGGGCCCCTGAAGAAATATATTTATCAGGATTCATGAAGTTTTGAAGTGGTTCAGTGCCCGGGCTCCCCACCCACCATGGAGCCCAAAGGGACGCCCACTACCCGGCAGCAATAAATGCGCTCAGGAGTGGGACGCCAGGGCTACCCAGACACCATACCCGCATGCCACCAGCCTGAATCCTGTCCCTCGGACCATGAGGGTAGGGGCATGGCATTGACACGGTTGACCCTCGCAGGCGAGCCTACTAGACGATTGATCCTAGCCGGGCCTTCCAGGACCTCCCGTCTTGTCGAAGCAGGGGCCAAAGTGGTGTATTGAAGCTGGGCCCCTCAACCACCAGGATCCCCCTTTCTGAATTTCCACGGGTCGCAGTGCACGGCAAACACGCTGGATTCCATTGATGTAAGCCTGGAACCTGGGCTGTGGGCGTTGGATCCCAGTGATGCTAGTCTGGAAGTCCAGCAGCGTCACTGGGAGGTCCCCTCACCACGTACAGGTGCCCACGTCAAAGGGAGAGCAGAAGAATCCTTTTTGCGAGATATAAGACAAGACTGAGTTTTAGAAGGGTTGAAATCAACTAAGTTATCTTTGCCCCACTGGAGAATTACCTGGAGATCGGCATTTAAGGAATTAGTAGCAGATTTTCGAGAAGTTGAAGCTGATTGAACAGGGCAAGATTCCTCAAAATGGAAAGTGGAATGCAATGTGCTATCATCGGCAAAACTATGGATAGGATTTCCAGTCAATGGAAGAAGGTCATTAATATACAAGAGGAAAAGAGTGGGGGAAAGAACTGAACCTTGGGGGGACACCTGCATTAGTGGAGAAGTTAGAAGACAGAGAGCCATCTACCATCACCCTCAGTGAGCGATCAGAGAGAAAACTGGATAACTAATTACTAAAAACAGTTGGCAAACCATAAGATAGAAGCTTGTGCAAAGTGAAATGAAGTGAAAGTTTAACATTGACAAATGCAAGGTACTGCATATGGATAGCAATAACCCAGATTAATACACCAACTGTATGATACTACACTCAGGTTAGTGGAAAATGAAAAACACCTGTGGGTAATTGTACAATCAGATATGAAGTTCTCTGGGCAGTGCAGGTAGGCTGCCAGGACAGCTTATGGGGTTTTGTCAATGATATACAGGAAATTTGCTATCACAGAAAAGGAGGTGATTATCTCACTGTACAAGGCAATGGTTAGGCTGCATCTTAAGTACTGCATATAGGTCTGAAGCCCTAATTTAATAAGGATGTGCATCTACTGAAAAGGGTGCAGAGAAGGGCAATGAGATTGGTAAAGGGAACAAAAGGGTGGTCTTACCAAGAAAAGCTTCAGTTCTGTAAATTACAGAGTCTGGAGAGTAGGCACCTCAAAGTGATCTGATTGAGGTGTTTAAGGTCTCGAATGGACTGAGCAAGTGAAATGTTAATGGCATTCTTCCTCTTGCTCATATACTGCACATATGAAGGATCATAAATTCAAATTGAGGAAGAATGATTGCAGGATGGATGTGTGGAAGTTTTTCTTCAACCAGAAGCTATCTGATTGTTGGAACAAACTTCTACCTGTTGTTGTGGAAGTGGTTAGTTTGAATAAATTCAAGGAAGAAATAAACAAATTATTAGAGGGGATGAACAGGTGATTTGGTTTTTTTTTTGGCTGATGCTTTATAAGCCTACTTTCTTGCATCATTTGCCATTACTAATACTAATTGTCTCTCATTCAAGCTATTAACCTATTTTTAATTCCTATTGATTTCTCTGAATTTGCCCTTATGTTGCTTAATTAAATATTAAACTCTCCTTGGTTCACCCTGAACTTTACATGAAAGGTCCATTGACTAAATATCAGATCCTGTAAAAATAATTCTTATCCAGATGGTATCATTTTAAAACTTCCTACAGATTTAACAAATAAAACTGAGAAGAAAAAAAAAAACTATTTATACTGATTCCTTTAATTAGCTATTTATACAAGCAATGCAAATATTTGTTTTGTAGTTTACCCCTAGAAGCTTCACTTCACTGTCTTCCAATGGCATCCCTTGTTTCTTATAAATCTCATAATTCTCTGCCTTAGACTTTTCTCAAGTAGGAATATCATAGTAAGGCAGGTGATGACAAATTAAATCCTGCAATATTTTAAAGTAGACTTGCAGTCTACTTGTATTGGTCCATTACTACTAACTGATCCCTTATAATTCATGCCCAGAAAATTCATATTCCAATGAAGGGATTGGTAAGACTGCTGCAGATAAGGGATTTTACTTTCACTTAATCTCATTTGAGATGACATTTCCAGGGCTCATTATTCTATACAGTGATCAGTGAGTGTATTAAAAAATAAATAATTGCTGTGCTATTCACCCATTTCTATAACTTAATGCAATACCTTAGCAGTCCACTCAAACTCTAATATATTTTGCCCTCCACCCCATTCTAATGGATCAAATAATCACATGGCTTTGGTTCTTTTGATTCATAGCAAAAACCAAAATGAAAAATGGAAATATACTTCTTTCCCTGTCCCTGAAAAAAAAAAAAAAAAAAAAAAAAGGATCAACTTCATTTTGCTCACATTTGAAACAATGAATTTAAAACTAGCATTACTACTTAAAATAACTTTAAAAAAATTATACTAAAGGGTTTTAAAATTGCTTCTTATTTAAATAATTAAATCACAAACAACAAAATCATAATATTTACCTTCTTACGGATATATGCTTTTTGAAAACTCTCCAAATCTCTGAAGTTCTCACTGTAAGTGTCATCAGCACTTAATCCCCCCTCATCATCTGAGCTTTCTGCAAACCTCTGTCGCCTGGATTTCCTCAGAAGAAGAGGACTGTAGAGCAAGCCCCGTCGATTATTAGTCCTCCGTCGTCCTACTGGTGAAGAAGGTATACTCCTACTTGTTGGTGATGATGGAGAAGGCCCATTGAGTAGCGAGTCTGTATGAGGAAGGCTTGCTCTGTGTTCTGTTAGTCGCTGCATTAAAGAAGCACTAAGTTCACTATCTATATCCTCTTGATTTTGGCAACTAGGCAATGATTTTGATGTTTCTTGTTTTGAATTTAAAAGACTAAGATTCTTACCACAAGGCACTTCCTGAACCTTCCAAATTGGACTTCTAACTAGCTCTTCAGCAGCATCAGCCCAGATACTTCCATTCTCAATAGGAGCACTCTGTATCTCATTAACAGATTTTGCTTCATCAACACTACAAGGACATACATTTTCTTTAAAAAAGCAATTATTTGCAACATGAGCACTTCCACACTGGTCTTGTTCATGCATCATCTCATCACTATGACACTCTGAACAAGGACCACTGTCCTGTGTGTTATTCCTTGATTTAAATGTCAAGCGACGTTGTGTATCTTTTGCTGAAATGCTAGTTCTTCTTTCTCTGATGGTAGTGAACTCTGCACCATTTAAATGACCTATGTTACGAGTACGATGACTGAGCAAGAAAACAGTGGAAGAAGAAGTTGGCTGAGGGCACCCAATTACTGGAATGTCCGTGTAATCATCCACATCTTCGTCTATAAACTTGAGATCTCCTGCTTTCTCTGCCCAATGAGGCAAGTTGTCTAGATGATTAATGACAGGAGGATATGAAAATGGTATTTTTACAGAGGGATGTACATCCTCTTGAGAAGAAACTAAATTCATAGTACTATTCCTCGGTGCTGAATTAGGAATATCACGAAAGGACTGATGTGATTCAGTTTCTCTGGTACTGGAAACACCACTTGATGCGTCACGATGAGATTCAATATACTTATCAGTTGTACTAGAATCCAATGAAGGCAATTTATCTGTTTCAACTTTTGTACTGGGTTGAATTACATTATCCAAAACATGAGTATCATCAATTTTACCATCATTACTATCAGAACTGCATGAAGAAGACATTGATACAGAGCCAGAAAAAACTGAATAGGAACCTGGTGAGGATACCCCAAGATCAGTGTTTGCCACTGAAAGCAATCCACTATCCTGTTGTGCAGTATCACCATGTAGAGGTGAAGAACCAGCACCTGAGCTTGAGCAAGATGGCAATCCAAGGTGATGATCATGTACTTCTAATCGTTCCTGGATATCAGCAGCTTCTATGACTTCACCAGCTTCTGATTCTGATGTTGGACAGTTAGTAACACAAATAGTTGTTGCAGGCAGTTTTGAGCTACTTGGAATGTTAACATCAAAGGCCTGCTCAGATATTGAATTCAAACTAGTTTGGGTTGCAACAGAAACTACACTATCAACAGTCAGATTTGCATTACCCGGATGTATATTCATTACATATTCCTTCTCCCTTCCACCATGGAATGTTATATATTTATCAGATGGAATGAAATTAACATATTCACTTCTGCTATGATCAAGATGTATGGCTCCGTCCACATGAAGAGAAGCTTTTACCTGATGGCAGTGGGTCAAAGAGGTCTGTTGCTTTTTGGGCGTCATGGGTGCTACTGGTGCACTATCTTCATAATTCATTGATTCAGGATCTAAAATAAAAATAATAATAAACCATTTAGTCTGAAGATGATGCAATACATCAAGCATATAATATTTTCCTCCACACAAAAGCTAAACATGCTGAGTAATTTAAAATAGACCATAGCCAAATAGACATTATCTGGTCTATTTGGCTTCTTGTCCTGTAATGGACAGTCATCCTCTCTAAACTTTTTTTGTGTATTAAAAGGACAGTTCATGATTGACCTGGACTTCATTTTTTTTAAGAGGACAACACAAATATCATGAAACTATTTCCATGGCAGATCATGGTAACACCACTTCCATACCTAATTGTAAAATTGGTGGTTCCAGAATATGTGCAGCAGACACAATATGAAATGACATAGAACCATGTCACTCGAAGTATGGCACAGCTATGTATTATCAAACTTCTGATGAAAGAGTATATGATAGCAGGCGAAACTCTATCCAGGCTATATGCAAAGTATGGTGAAGAAACCCTGTTATGTACCAGTGTGTGTATGTCTAATGCAACAGGTTTTCAGAAAGTTGCAAAGCAGTCACCAATCCACTATCACCAGCACAAACACATTCACAACATTAAAGAACTGATTCTGGAAATCAGGTATGTGTTACAGTGCATGATATTACATTTAAACTGTGCATGAGTGTTAGTAGCATGAAAACAAATTTTCATAATCACTTGCTGTTCAGTTGTTGTTGTTATTTGGTTTTTAGGAGCATTAGCAACTAAGGCCATATTGCTCCGAGGATATGCGGTGGTCATTCCCTGACCTTTCCGCATCCACCGTATTTGGTGGTCACGGGCTCGAACCACGGTCTAATCAAGAAATGTGTGCTACACACTGCCGCTCCTGCCCACCTGGCTATGGAGGCGCCTTTGCTGTTCAGAAATGCATATGTGTGATGAGTACCAAAGAATTAATATTTGACTAGGAAGTACAGCACTGCTTCCACAGAACACTTGTAATACCAGTTTGAATAAAATGGAGATACATTCCAATAATAAATATGAGTACACTACTTTACTTTTCCTGAACCAGAGCAATCCAGAGTGGAACCACAAGACTCCTCCCCACCCAAAAAAATTCAGGACAGAGTCATTAGCTGGCAAGGTCATTAGCATTAGTAGAGGCATATGATGCAAGAAAGCAAGCTTATGCAGCATCAGCCAAAAAAAACCTCCCATTTCACCCCTCCATTAGTTCCAAATGCCTGTCCAGCCCAGCCTTAAATTTATTTAGACTATCAACTTCCACAACAAAAGATGGATCTCTGTTCCACCAATCAACCACCCACTGGCTAAAGGCAGATTTCCGCACATCTATTCTACAACTGTCTTTCCTCAATTTGAATCTATGCTCCCTCAGGGTCTTAATCTGAGCAAGAGGAAGAATCCCATCAGCATTCAGCTTGCTCAACCCATTCAAGGACTTATTACACCATAATCAGATCACCTCACAGGTGCCTACTCTCCAGGCACTGCAATTTGCAGAACTTAAGCCTTTCTTGGTAGGAGCACTCCTTTGTTCCCCTCACCAATCTTGTTGCCCTTCTTTGCACTCGTTCTAGCAACTCTACATCCTTCCTAAAATTAGGCCTCCAGACCTGCACTCTATGTGGGGCCTGACCATAGACTTGTACAACGGGATAATCACCTCCCTGCCCCTGCTAGCAAAATTCCTATATATCATTGACAAGACAACATGACCTGCCCTGCCAGCCCGTCTGCACTGCTCAGCAAACTGCATATTTGACTGCACAATTACCACCAGGTCTTTTTCACTTTCCACTTCCGTGAGTGAATTACCAAATAGTTGGTAAGTTTCTTTTGGGTTATTGCTACCTATATGCAGCACTTTGCATTTGTCAATGTTAAACTTCAGTTGCCACTTCTCAGCCCATTTTTCCAACTTATCTAGATCCAGTTGGAGTAGCATACTGTCTTTACTGTCGTTAACAACCCTGCAAACCTTTGTATCATCTGCAAATTTGGACATTAATCCTGATATACCTTCATTAATATCACTGATGAATACAAAAAACAACAATAGGTCCAGCACCGAACCCTGGGGAACTCCACTAATAACATTTTTCCACAAAGAGCAGTGTCCTTGATTACCACTCTGTAATCCCCCACTCAACCATCCCCTTATCCATTGTAGCAACTTACCCTTAATGCCATACATCTCCAATTTGTACAGCAGTCTTCCATGTGCAAAAATATCAAAAGCTTTCCTGAAATCCAAGTATATGATATCCAAATTATTTTTAACATTCGGTTCCTTTGTGACCACATCATAGTAGTAGTGGCACGTGATGCAAGAAAGCAAGTGTATGAGCTTATGCAGCATCAGTCAAAAAAAAAAATTAAAAAACAATTCCCTCTAAATGTTTGTCCAGTTCCTCCTTAAATTTATTTAACCTATCAACTTCCACAACGACAGATGGAAGTTTGTTCCAGCAATTAACCACCCGCTGGCTAAAGGCAAATTTCCGCACATCTATTCTACATCTGTCTTTCCTCAATTTGAATTTATGCCCCCTTAGGTTCGTAACCTTAAAAAATGGAAGAATCCCATCAGAATTCAGCATGCTCAACCCATTCAAGGCCTTATACATCTCAATCAGATCACCTCGCAGGTGCCTAGCCTCCAGCTGCTGCAATTTGCAGAACATAAGCCTCTCTTGGTATGAGGATCCCTTCATTTCCCTCACCAATCTTGTTGCCCTTCTCTGTACACGCTCAAGCAAATCTACATCCTTCCTAAAATGAGGCCTCCAGACCTGTAAGCAGTACTCAAGGCATGGCCTGACCATTGCCTTATAGAGAGGGACAATCAACTCCTTTTCCCTGATAGCAAAATTGCTGTATATCATTGACAAAACCCCATGATCTGCCCTGGCAGCCTGTCTGCAATGCTCAGAAAACTTCATATCTGACTGCACAATTACTCCCAGGTCTTTTTCATTTTCAACCACCTTAAGTTTAGTACCACACAGTTGGTACGTTTCTCTGGTTACTTCTATCCATATGCAGTACTTTGCATTTGTCAATGTAAAACTTCAGTTGCCACTTCTCCGCCCATCTGCCCAAATTTTCTAGATTCTGTTGCAGTGGCACACTGCCCTTACTGTCATTAACAACCCTGCCAACCTTTGTATCATCTGCAAACTTCAACACTAAGCCTGATATACCTTCATTAATATCATTGATAAATATACAAAACAACAGTGGACCCAACACCGAATCCTGTGGGACTCCACTAATAACATTAGTCCATGAAGAGCAGCACCCACTGGTTATCACCCTCTGTCTTCTCCCACTCAACCATCCTTTTATCCATTGTAGCAACTTACCCTTAATACCATTCTGCTCCAATTTGTACAGTAGTCTTCCATGTGCAACAGTGTCAAAAGCTTTCTTGAAATCCAAGTATATGATATCAAAATTATTTTTTGCATCCAGTTCCTTTGTAACCACATCATAATATGCTATCAAATTTGTCAGACAAGACTTTCCCTTAACAAACCCATGCTGTGTCTGAATTATTGCTGCAGTCTTGTCTAGATGATCCTGCAATGCATCTTTAACCAGTGACTCCATTATTTTATCGAGAACAGAAGTTAAACTAATTGGTCTGTAATTATTCGTGTCACCCTTCGATCCCTCTTTGTGAATTGAGGATACATTTGTACATCTCCAGTCCGTGGGAACCTCCCATGAGTCCAAGGACGCTCTCATATTTATAGCTAAGGGTTTATTTACTTCTTTTGCCGCCTCCTTTAATATAACTGGATAGATCCCATCCACCCCAGGTGCCTTTCTTATGTTTAACTTCAACAATTTCTCCTCCACTTTGCTCTCAGTTATTACAAAATCATTAAGCACCCTGCTACAATTTTAGAACCTTCTGGCATTTTCAAACCTTAATAACTCCTCATGTGTGAATGTAGATGCAAAAATTCCATGCGTTTTTCTTCTCTTGCACAAGTCTCATTAGTTCATTTGACAACCATTTAGGCCTAAACCTTGAACAATATTTCTTAATAGATATGAAACTTTTAGTAGCTTCCATGATTAATTCTTGAATGCTTCCCACTTAGAATTTGGTGTTGGTAACATCATCAGTTGATCCCACTGCACAGAATTTAAAAACTGTCTGAGATCACTGTAGTTACCAATCATATTGGTCAGACAAGTCACTGTACTATCCAATCATATTGTCAGACAAGACCTCCCTTTAACAAACCCATGCTGTGTCTTAACTAATTCTGCAGTCTTGTCTAGATGATCCTGCAATCCTTCTTTAACCAGTGACTCCATTATTTTCCCCAGAACACAAGTTAAACTTGCAGGTCTGTAGTTACTTGTGTCACCTTTTGATCCTCCTTTGTGAATTGATGATACATTTACACACCTCCAGTCCATGAAGACCTCCCCTGAGTCTCATAATTATGACTAAGGGTTTGCTTTCTTCTTTTCCTGCCTCCTTTAATATAACTGGATAGATCCCGTCCACCCCAGGTGCCTTTTTTATGTTTAACTTAGCATTAGCATTAGTAGAGGCATTTGATGCAAGAAAGAAAGCTTATGCAGCATCAGCCAAAAAAATAAAATAAATAAATAAATAAAAAATAACCACTTCCACTTCACCCTCTGTTCGTTCAAAATACCTGTCCAGCTGAGCCTTAAACTTATTTAGGCTATCAACTTCCACGACAAGGGATGGAAGTCTGTTCCACCAACCAACCACCCGCTGGCTAAAGGCAAATTTCCTCACGTCTATCCTACATCTGTCTTTCCTCAATTTGAATTTATGCCCTCCCAGGTGATTATTCTGAGCAAGAGGAAGAATCCCATCAGCATTGAGCATGCTCAAACCATTCAAGGCTTTATACAATTTCTTAAACAATTTCTCCTCCACTTTGCTCTCAGTTATTACAAAATCACTTAGCTCCCTGTTAAAGTTTGATAAACTTCTGGCATTCCCCTAATTGAATAACTCCTCATGTGTGAATGTAAATGCAAAATACTCATTCAGTTTATCAGCTACTTGAGCACGATCATCAATAGTCAACTCATCTATGTTAAGTGGTCCAATCTGATTCATCCCTTTCCTTTTAGAGTTTACCTAAGTAAAGAACACTTCACTGTTTGTCTTTGTATCCGTTGCCAAAGATTTGTCATAATCTGCCTTTGCCTGCCTAACCTCCTTTGTGACTTGATTACAGACAAGCTTATATTTGCCATAGGCTTTTGTGTCACCTGATAATTTATATGCATCCCATACATTTTTCTTCTCTGCCACGAGCCTCATTAATTCATCTGACATCCATTTAGGCCTAAAACTTGAACAGTATTTCTTAGTTGGAATCAAAAGCCTAGTTGCCTCCAAGATTAAGTCCCTGAAGGCTTCCCATTTAAAATTCAACATTGGTAACATTCATCAGTTGATCCCACTTTATAGAATTTAAAAACTGTCTGAGACTCATGTAGTCACCTTTACGAAAGTCCTTCCCTTTAGCCTTGATGGTAGTTACATCTTTAAGTAATTCCCACATCAGTACACTGTGATCACTGTCACCCAGTGGTTACTTTATCTGCAAATTCTTAATGCATGAATAATCACTGCTGATAATCAGATCAAGAGTATTACTCCCTCTGATTGCCTCTTGAACATGCTTCTGTTGAAAACAGTCATCCAATAAATCCCCCAAAGCCTGGCTAGTATGTGAGTTACCAACCCACAAGTTCCAGTTGATATCTGGAAAGTTAAAATCCCCCATTATAAGACATTCTGATTTACTGGCCCACTATATTTCTCTGCAAAATTGCTCATTATGCTCATCAGATTCATTAGGCCTATAGCACACACCTACTCTCATTTTTCCTTTCCCAGTGCTTATGTCACACCAAACAGACTCAACATTGCATTGTTCACCAACATCAATTAGATGCACTTCCTTAGATTTTATGTGTGTCTTAACTAACAGCATAATCCTTCCTCCCTTCCTGTCCTGTCTATCCTTTCTGTACATATTTAACTCCACAAATTCCAATTCTGCACTGCTTATATCTGTGTGACACCACGTCTCTGATATCCCAACAATATCTGCCTTTGGTGTCTTGACTAGCACTTCAAGCTCATCAAATTTATTAAATATACTCCTAGCATTGGTATACATGCACCTGTTTCTACTCTTAGTTACCCTAACACAGCCCATGCATTTACTTGTTCCACTATGACTCCGAACAGCCCTGGAAATCTCCATTGCCTTGCTTTCCATGCTGTTGCTCATTCTAATAGAAGCAGTGCAAGAATCACTTTTGCCTCTGCCTGCAGCCACTGTTAGCCTAAAAGACTAACGGTGTTCTGTGTATCCCCCCAAGCTAGCAGTTTTCCGACCCACCTAACACTGGCTCAATGGCATCAGCAAATATTTTTGCACCCTTTCTATTTAAGCGTACCCATCACTGTAGACTCAGTCTCTCCTGTTGACAAGCACAGACCAGGCTGAAAAAAATGTTACCCCTTGATCCTTGCACAATCTCTCCAGGGCTGAATTGATCAACAAGGCTCTCATTATATACTCCCTCCTATCATGTCTGGCCAGAATTGCAGGCACTTTCACATTCAACTCTAACTCATGACTTTTTTTCAAGATTGACCTGTACTTGTTGAGTAAATCTGCAGATCTCTTACTCTTAATGTCATTAGTTCCAACGTGTACAACAATATCACCTTTTGTGCTTTTAAAAGATGATATCTGCTCTACAACATCATCAACTTTTGTCCCTGGCAGACATACCCTGGGTCTGTTCCACCTATCCTTCTTGCATAGTATATTCCCCATCTCCCTGACAATAAAGTCACCAACAATAACTAGTTCCTTTGGGACCAGCACATTCTGCCTCTGTGTTGCCTGATGCAGAGGAATCAGCTCTGCCATTGAGCTGGGTAGCTGAGAGCTTGATGGGCCCCTTATATTAATTTCTTCAAGAGCATTTACCCTACACCTCAAGCTCTCATAGACACCCATCAGAAAGCTGAGGTGGCACCTAACTTCTTGACACTCTAGGCATTTATGGTCATTGTTTTCTGGGATGCAGAAGCAATTCTTTTTATGATAGTATTACAGTATCCTACTGTGAAATAATGTGCAACAATGGACCATTTCCTAGGTACTTCGGAAGCCTAAGAATGCCTTTAGCCAGCATGTGGTTGATTGCTGGAACAAACTTCCATCTGTCATTGTAGAAGTTGATAGCTTAAATAGATTCAAGACAGAACTAGACAAACATTTGGAGCAAGTGGATGGGTGAAATTAGGGTTTTTTTTTTTTTTTTTTTGCCTGATGCTATATAATCATGCTCTCTTGCATCATGTGCCTTTACTAATGCTAATGCTAAAGTTTAAAACATGTGCAAGGATGGCATGGACTCTACTCTTTTACTCCAGGGACTTTAGCATTTACCTGCATCCAGAAAAACCAGCTGATCTCCAGTTGCCTTCAGCAGGAAATGCTGTTCTTTCTAATTATCTAGATTTGTACCTGGAATGTTGCATTATATATTACCACTTATGAGAACTAAGTAGAGATATTTAATTATTTCTGGGTGCCCCTTTCATGACTAAGTAGAGACATATATTTTTGTCATTGCTGTTGGATCTCCAAATTAATATTAAAAAAAAAAAGGTTTAAAACTGAATAAATTTTGTTTTAGTATATGGCAACATCATCACATCTAAAGAGCAATATGACTTCAAAGGAAATGTTATATAAACAGATATTAGATAATTTCAAAAGAGAAACTAAACATAGAGCAATACTAAATTTCAGTCTTCTATGCTGACTGCATGCTGTAATGTCAGTTGACCTAGTGTCATCTGAAGACAATCGTATAGGGTCTGTAATTCAGCAGAGTCTCTAACACCTACTGATCCACATTCTGCTGTGTTAATTCTGGGGTGGGCAACTTTTATTCAACTGCAGACTGGATGAAGTTTTTATAAGTTACAATGATTGATCAGTGTCAAAATTATATATAAATATCCTTTGGCAATTGTGGTAAATTATATACAGGTATCCTTTGGCAATTAGGAAGTAGCAAACTCTTGTAAGTAAATAAATAAATTTTCTGTTTATGCTCCAGGATGCCACATACAGTCGGTGGAGTTTACATGACAGAGAACACAAGAACATTAATGTATTTAGCAGTTATGCAGGCTCAAACTATAGTCAAACACATACTACTGTATTAATCCTGAAGTAACCACTCAGCTAATTCAACACTAAAAAAATGAAAAGTAGGTTTCAAACCAAGGTAGGAGAAGGGGAAAACATGAAGAGTACAACATTACTGTTGGCTACTGAAGAGTAATAAACACCTTGAGTAATGGATAAAGGATGTTGTTGTTGTTGTCGAATTTAACTACACATAGGCTACCAGGGCCATATTGTGTCTTTCTGATGGATAAAGGAAGAAGGCTATATATCCAGCAAGTTGGAAAATACAGACACTTGTTAAACAATAAAAATAGGAAGAATTAGCAGCATAACTTATATATATAAAAATACTGGATGCATTTAACTTACCAGTAATCTAAATATAACATCATGCCTACTTACCCATGTAACTTTAGTACTATAAACTGAATGTGCCTAATTTTATAATCGGCCATTTTGTCATAACACATGGTTGATTAGTTAACACAACATTTACACATACTTGAAGAAGCACCATTTCCAATATTTTAATAATCTTTTCTTCTAATGCCATACATATATGTTGTATGAAGCAAGAGACCTACTTCACTAATATTTTTAGTCTTTCATATAATCAGTGATATTTTAATAATAAAAATATAAATTGCTAACAGCTGAGGGTCACTGCAACCAAATAAAATGTATGTTACAGGCAGGACAAACCTTGTGACAGTACAACTGCACTCATTATCCAAAATAAATTTCTATTTTTTTAAGTAATAAATTTGAATTTTTTTTAAATCTGATAAAATTTTAAATTGACAAGTGCATGCACATTTGCATCATACCATGCAATTTTTTAATATAATTCTATAGACAGGCCAATGAATATATAAAACCAGGGCTTTTTTTTGTAAAAAAAAATAGGTGCCGGTACTCATTCTTTGCTATCAGGAAAAATTAAATTAAAAGGACATGAAAAGTACAGTACTCTAAAAAATTATTTCCTAATATTGTTACTTTAGTAGTAATGTTTCTGGAATAAGAACAACAAATTAAGTATATTAACACACAGTTTATTAAGCATAAATTTATTATTCAAGTATATAAAAAAATGAGTAATATGTGTAAAAAATAAATAATAAGTAAAAATAATTTCATAATAAAGCTTTTATAGAATATACCAAATTTTTTATGTTTGCACCTGTTGCTGAATGACGTTTCCGAAGCAGCCACGAATCAATATACAGGGTGTCTCAAAAATATTGATACAAACGTTTAGGGGAGGTAGGTAACATCTAAAGGAATGTGAATCGCATAGGAATCCATAACCGGGAATGTCACCATAAGTCGGTACATGGCACTGTTCATCAGTTCGCGAGAGGGAAAATTTTTGGTTTACTCGTTCAAGCAGTAGTCGCCGCATGAAGAGCATGCATCGATATACGAACTGTGAGCTGGCAGACATGCACCTAGTGTATGGATTAGCAGAGGACCCACACAGTGTGTGTGCCCCATGTGGCACAACATCGCTTCGCAATAAATGTGTGGGCAGGTATGGTCAGTGACTGCTTAGTCGGCCCATACTTGTTACCATCCCGCATGAACTCCGCTAAATATCAGATCTTTCTTGAACAAGTTCTACCAGGGTTACTTGACGATGTTCCAGCAAATGTGAGATGCAATATTTGGTTTTAACATTATGGGGCGCCTGCCCATTATGGAAGGTGTATTTGTGACTATTTGAACAGGCGCTTTGGGCATCAATGAATTGGCCGCGGTGGACCCGTTGCCTGGCCCCCACGCTCACCTGATTTATCGAGCCTTGATTTCTTTCTGTGGGGGAGCCCTCAAATCTATCGTGTATGAATCACCTGTGGAGACGGAAATGGATCTTGTGGCGAGACTCGTCTGCACTGCTGCTACTGTCAAAGAAACTCCAGGTGTGCTCGACCATGTCCGCCAATCCATGCTGCATCGGTGTCACGCATGCATCGCATCTCATGATGGAACCTTCGAGCATCTGTTGTAACATCATGAAATGCATCCATCTCGTACTCCATTGTTAATATTATGTCAAATAAATGTTTGCCACTAATTACTGTCTTGTGTCATTTCTGCTTCTTGTGCCTCTGCTACTACTTTCCCATGACGTTTCCGGTTATGGGTTCCTATGCGATTCACATTCCTTTAGATGTTACCTACCTCCCCTAAACGTTTATACCAATATTTTTGAGACAACCTGTATAAGAACTAGTGACAATATCAATGACGAGAGAAGGAAAATGAGGACAACGAAGGTATTAAACCTTCTAAACATGGAATGTTGGCATTTGGTGAGAATGAAGTTAGAAAATTGTCAGTTAGGCTTCAGTTGAATGAAAGAGATACAACTCGTCCATTTTGGGAATACCTAATCGAAAAGACAGTTTCAGAAAAATTGAAGAGCATTTGATGAATGCTCTGAGTACGATACCAATTTCATCGAGTGAATGTGAATGAGGATTTTCATAAATGAATCTGATCATCAGCCCAACCAGAGCTTCGTTGATGACAAAAACAATTTTTTCACTAGTATTTCTTAAAATTATAGGCTCATCGGTGACACATTTGATCCAGCAAATACATATTCTTGTTTATACTCTGGCACGACCACCAGGTCAGTGGAGTTTTCAATAAATCAATCAATACAAATATTAATCATATTTAGCAGTCATGGGCTTAAACCCCAGTCCACTCAAGGAGCGTATGCTACTGCACTCGTGCTCCTGACCACTTGGTTTATGTCAAATCTAAACAAGGATATGTATTTGCCGGATCAAAGTGTGTCACTGGTGGGCCCACAATTTTAAGAAATAATAGTGAAGAAATTATTTTTGTCATCAACAAAGCTCTGGTTGGGCATTTACCTGTGAATAACAGAGTGTCACCACAGATAAAGTTGAATATTGATCGATTATCAAATTCCTGTTTTTGCAAGACAAACAGCCAAGGACTATCCATGAAGAGATGTCTACGGTGTGTGGGGATATCTGTCTATTATATAACATTGTAAAACATTGGTGAGGACAGTAGTAAAAGTGTGGATGGGATAGCTTCCATGATAAGGAAAGTGGTCAGGAGCAAGAGTGCCGTAGCACACACCGTTTGAGTGGACTGTGGTACAAGCCCATGACTGCTAAATACGATTAATTGTATTCATGATTTATTGTATAACTCTTCTGACCTGGTAGTCATGCTAAAGTATAAATAAGAACATCTGAAAGAAGTGGGCAGCAATCCCTATCTCACACCACTGAATTTGTGGAGAAAACCAAACAGCTAATCCTCAATTACTTTCCGATAACAATTAAACAGATAGTTGTGGGAATAAGCTATGAATGCAAGTTTATAATTAGTAATTCACAATAATTTGAATATGAATTAAGTCTCAGCACAATGGATTCCATTTTGGCAGACCTGCACTACTGAATTGATCACCACATGTGACAGCAATCCTGGCCTGCTTTTTTCCCAATTGGCAACTATGGATGAATTATAAATACATCACTTTGACCCAATAAAAAACAAGTATAAAAAAAAATGAAAACATCCATCATCACCAACTCTTGAAAATGCCAGAGTGCAACCATCTGCAGGGAAAGTATTGCTTCAGTTTTCTGGGATAAGATGGGCATTAATCTCACAGATTACCTGCAGAAGGTACCACCATCAATGCACATTACTAAGCAACTTAGTGAAGCAATTCCAAGTAGCAATTAAAGAAAAGCAACATGGAATGATCAGCAAAGGTGAGCTGTTGCTTACTGACAACACACCAGCCAGCACTGCTGTTGCAACCACAGACCTTCCCAGAAGTTAGGACTTCATATTTTGCCACATCTGCCTTATTCTCCTGAAATGGCACATTCTGACTTCTTCCTCTTTTTGCAGCTGAAATTATTTTTGCATTGAAAGCATTTTTTGTCGTTTTTTTTTTTTTTTTTTTTTTTTTTTTATGTAAACCCCAAACACGAGAGGTATTAGAACTTATAGTACTTAGTACCGTGCTTGGGTTGGAGGTTGAGAGGACGAAAGAAGATATCTGTTGACGTTGGACTTGAACTTCTGTAGACTATAATTTTTAAGAAATACGTATGAAGGAAGGTTGTTCCAGAAAACGGCAGTTGAATGAATAAACGAGAAAGATGAAAAGTTGGTTCTGTGAGTTTGAAGTTGGACAGTAAATGGATGTTGGCTGGTGGCGGCACTTGTTCGGACTGTTTTGAAAGAGAGAGCAGGAATTATAGAAGCCAATTCAGAAGAGCAGTGCCCATGGAAGTATCTGTAGAAGAGGCATGCAGCAGAAACAGTACGTCTATGAGACAGCGAGTGGAGAGACTCTATTAGAGATGAATCATTAATTAACCTAACTGCCCTCTTCTGAATGGAATCAAGAAGCCTGAGAGAGGTTTTGGGGGCACCATCCCAGAAGTGGGAACAATATTCCATGGCAGGGCAGATTTGCGATTTATACAGAGTGAGCAGCTGTTTGGAAGAAAAGTAACGGCGAGAGCAAAAGAGAAAACCAAGTTTTTTAGATGCAGAGGAAGCAATATGTGTAATGTGCTTCTGCCAAGAGAGAGAGAGATTAGAAGTCAGGGTAATCCCCAAAAGAGATATATCATTTTGCCTAGAAATCGGAGTGTCACTAAAGATTAGCATAGGAGCAGAAGAATCCTTTTTGTGAGATATAAGACAAGACTGAGTTTTAGAAGGGTTGAAATCAACTAAGTTGTCTTAGCCCCACTGGAGAATTACCTGAAGATCAGCATTTAAGGAATTTGTAGCAGATTTTCGATAAGTTGAAGCTGACTGAACAGGGCAAGGTTTCTCAAAATGAAAAGTGGAATGCAATGTGCTATCATCAGCAAAACTATGGATAGGATTTCCAGTCAGTGGAAGAAAGTCATAAATATACAAGAGGAAAAGAGTGGGGGAAAGAACTGAACCTTGGGGGACACCGGCATTAGTGGAAAAGTTAGAAGACAGAGAGCCATCTACCATCACCCTCAGTGAGCGATCAGAGAGAAAACTGGATAACCAATTACTAAAAACAGTTGGAAAACCATAAGATGGAAGCGTGTTTAGAAGACCTTTATGCCAAACATGATCGAAAGCCTTTGAGATGTCAGGAGCAACTACTTGTGTTTCACCAAACCTTTCCTTTTGTTGGCTGTATGATTAGGATTGTCCGGTATTCTTGTAGGTAAATGAGCAATCTGTGCAAGAGTGCATTAGTAATTGCAAAAGCCTCAGCATCTTGACCAGTTGGGTTGGTGTGACTAGAAAACGGAAGCCAGCTGGAGTTGTGAACATTAAAATCACAAGGAAAATTACCTCACTGTTAGGAAAGTTGGAGTGGAGCAAGTCAATTGCAAAGAGAGGAAGTCAAAGAGCTCCAAGTGATTAGTGGAGTTGGGAAAACGGTAGAGACAACAGATGAATTTTACACAATGAGGTAGAGAGATTTTAACCCAGAGAAGATCAAAGAGAGGAGATTCCAAATTGCCAAGTTTCTGACAGGGAATATCAGAATGGACATATGCACAAGTACCACCTTTGAGGCGAAAGGAATCACACAGCGAATAATTTGGGCATCTGAGATGAGCAGTAGTTGAATCAACCGATAACTGATATTCTGTCAAAAAAAAGTACATGGGGTTTGGCAGACTGCAAGTGGAAATGGACATCGTTAAGATTAGAATTGAGACCACGTATATTTGTGAAATGAATTAGGAAGTGCTTGGGAGGTTTAGATCTTTTCGCAGATAAGCTTGCTCTATTAGTTTGACAATTCATGGTGTACTCAATAGTAAGAAAAAGTGGGTGGGACATGCTGTATGAAGTAATGAAATTTTTGGATATGGCATACACATGGTAAGAATATACCCAGATCCTTGACATAACGTGGCCTCGACAATGCTCCCCACATACACACTACTCACACTCCCTCCAGTCACTATCTGGCAGAGTAGAGGTAGCAAGATTATACACTAGCTGATCCGGAAGCCTCCTAGAGAGTTACCAATAGGTTCGGTCCAGTGTACTAACTAGTGGCCAGCCTGCGAACACCGTTTTAGAGCTGTACCCTCAAAATGTAAGGAATATTGGATCTTGCCACGATGTTCATCAAAAACCTCAAAAGTCATCAATCATATTGCATGATGGAAGAGATAGGGAAGGGTTGACTGGAACTTAGCTCAAGAGACTAAACATGGGTTCCACCACTTCAAGCCTCCAATAAGCAAAGAGGTGGTATTGCACCAGTTGATGAGAGTCATCTACCACCAAGTACTGCCTGGCAACATAGAGGGGTGGCATTCCTCCATGTGGTGTGGGTGCCACACCTCGACCCCTGCTTATGTTGGTTCACACCTGGGTGGTCACCCACCATGTACTTGTGCATGGAGGTTATACCCAGGATTACTAACAGTCCCACCATCGTGAAGGTGCAAGCAGAGGATTTGGCTGTCACCGACCATCTGGATTTCGCCGAAATTAGGTCCACTTGACTTTAGTGTCACCCGAATATCAGTTCCATCTGCGTTTTAGGCTCCCAGGTAGCAAGTGCAGCTTGTCTGGCATATCTGAGAGTATGTCTGTGACAACCTCAAGGACCATAATGTAGATGTAGAGGCAATTTCTCTGATAGAATCATCATTTCGAGAGTAAAGTGAGACCTTCTGCAAAAATGGCATAAGGAAGTGCTGCAAAAGATGGGAGAAATATGTTGTGTTGCTTTGAGTAGTTACTACATAAAAAAAAGAGTAATACAAAGGGTACTAGGAACGTTTTGCAATACAGCTTTGTTTATTTAATTTTTTCAAAGTAATTTCCTCTACATTCAATAAACCTCTCCATCCTCCGAAACCAATCTTTAAACCAGTTCTGCCAAGTTTCACTAGGGAGTAAAGCACACTCGTTGTCCCAAGCCCATAGAAGGTCCTCATCACTGGAAAACCGCCTCCCTTTTAGCTTCATTTTCACATGCGGGAACAGTGCAAAGTCACAGGGAGCAAGGTCTGAACTGTAGGGAGGGTGCTCCAGAAGTTTCAGTCCTGTCTTGGTCAAATATTCGGTGCAGGCTTTGGCGCGGTGAGCTGGAGCATTTTCGTGATGGAGGTACCAGGTGTACATTCTTGACTTTGGCCGCAGGTTCTTCATAGATCCAATGACTTTAGGCAGGCATTGTTCAGTATACCACTTAGCTGTGACTGTCTTCTGCGTGTCCAAAACGACACGTTCCACAATTCCACTCGATTTGAAAAATACAGCTATCATTTTCTTCTTTACAGATCGGGATTTTCTGACAATTACAGGTGTGTCGTCATCATCAAAGACCCAAACTTTGTTTTGAGCCTTGGTCGGCAGATCGTAATAGTACAGCCAAGCCTCGTCACTTGTCACGATGTTGTTCACATACCGAGATTGTCCCTTATCAAACTTTTTTAACATCTCCCGGCACCAAGTCACACGTCGTGTCATCTGCTCTTCAGTCAGTTGATGCGGCACCCAGAGAGAACAAAGTTTCTTCACGTGCAAATGATCTTGCAGAATTGAACGAATTGCTGGTGCATTTAGGCCCAAAGTATCCTCTATCTGTTGGTAGGTCACTCGCCTGTTTTCGTCAAGCATTTTCCTCACAGCAGTAACGTTTTCCTCCATAACTGACGTTTGTGGCCTTCCCGGCCTCTCAGAATCCTCCAGAGTGAAATTTCCCCTTTGGAATTCTCTATACCACCTGAATATCGTTGTACGATGTGGACAATCATCATCTAGTGCAAGAGTCATTTCTTCTAAGCACTGGTCTATGGTTAAACCACGCACGAAATTATACCGCAAAACTGTCCTTATCTCATTTCGTGACCACGATGCCATCGCAAGCACTTTACACTCTCACTACTAATGAATAACTGAGCCCATCGACTTGCCGCGGCGGCTACTATGCACGGATGAACATGTCTCAACATGCAGCAACAAACAGCTTCCTGTGATTCATTGTTGCATCATATTGCAAAACGTTCCTAGTACCCTTTGTATATATTCCACATCTCAACTTCCTGGGACATGCAAAACATGGTCAGGGGAAAAACGTTTTGATATCCTCTCATATATGCAACTTTATCAGATGTTTCAATTTTGTTTTGCCAAAATGAGATGGCCTTTCTAATAATGCCAAGTATATAGACCTGACCTTATACATATAAGATTATAATAAGTACATATATATACAGACATATTTCATACTAAAGAAAACCTCATTAACAGCCAGTTCACCATTTACCTAACATATCGTCATCATCTTCTGAGAAGAGAGCAGAAGTGACACTATTTCCTGTAGCAACTTCATCATCAACATCTTCAACATCAAGAGGTTGAGGGCCATGAAGTTCCTTGATCACAAGTGTCATTTGTCGAGGCTGAAGATGAAGTAAGCTGGTGCGATAAGTAATTGTACCCAGGATAGATGGCAACCAGGATGCTAATCCCAGAATTTTAAATTTTGTGCCCCAAATATTTGATGTAATGGCAACAATCTTTTCCTGCTACAGAGAAACAAGGAAAGAAACTGTCAGTCTTCTTTTTATTGTGTAAAAAAAACAGATCTTATTTTATATCTAAAAATAAGTTAAAAATTAAAAGTGCAAAATATCTAAAAGACGAAATCAAAAAAAAAAAACAAAGCTTACATGATTAATGAATTTATTAAATACAAGGTTAGTATGGTAAAATGTTATGAGCAATTTTCCTAAAAAAGTAACCAAACTAGTCTTGTTCTGCTTTTTTGGAAATTATTAACACATTTGCTGCCACCTATATTTGAGAGAACCCATTCAGAATGTTGAAAAAATCAACATTGTCACATTCAGAAAATTCATAAATAATGGTTGAAAATTAAAAGTTTGGAATTCATTGCTAAATGTGAACACTTACTTTTGTGCTGAACTGTAAATCAGAACAAATCTTAAAATGTTATAAAAGTTTAATCATGTACATAAACTAACATCAACACAAACAAACAACAAAAAACTCTGTGCCAAGTCTACAAACAAAAGTCAAGCACTGCTATAAAGTGTTCAATCAGTGTGTCAAAACTGATAGTTGTTAATTTCATGTGCCTTTACATTTAAGGCATTTGTTGGTTGACTGCTTCAGAATGATCACCCATACATGTTACGGCACAGCATTTGCATTCCTTTTGAAATTAGATATGCACTGTATCACATCACTCATAGTGCTGTTTTAAGCTTATATGCATAAAGGCAATAAATGTGTTAAGCAGAAGAAGCTGAATTTTACAAAGGTACAGTGTTAGCTGCATTGTATTAAAAGAATACAAATACTCAATGATAGGATCATGAACAAACATAACTTCAAGAAAAGCTTTAGTAATGTACAACAGACTGCCCTTCTCCAGAATTTTAAAAAATATTTTTTATTAATTATCCCATCGAACCCAAATCAGTTTATTTCATATGCTTCTTGCAACTTTTGAGCACTAGCAAACTATCAAAGCCCCAGAAGTCAGGAAAAAATATATATTTTTTTCACTTTAGTATAGAAGTTGTAAAACTTAATAAAATTTTAATTAAATTTATTAATTACTTAAGAATATTGTTCCTGAACTGAAAAACTACAATTATAAGAGTATTTACCAGTATATATCAACATGCCACTATGGCAACAGTACTGAAGAGTTTGCTTCCTTCAGAAATAAAATGAATATTTTACTCAAAACACAGATTCTGTAACTGAAAGTAACAAAATCAGCGGTTAAATCTTGTTTTGAAGGCTGTATGGGGCATGGGATAGATTATCAAGAGATTGAGCTCAATATGGAATGTAAGTTTAGAACAATGTCATGACCACTTACAGCAATAATGGTAAAAAAGTTCAATATTTAATGCCATCACAATTTTTTCACTTTTGCTTTATGCAACTTTACTAACTATGGCTACTATATTTTTATTCTTGGACCCATAATTTTCACTATCTCACAATCTTGAAAATTTTTTTTTTAATTTTTCAAGGTTCTGAAAATTTTTTAAAAAGTAGTTTTATTATTTCTTTTGTGACAAGAAAAAGATAACTTGAATTTCTGCAAAAAGACAGAGAAACTCTGTCCCCAACTACATTACAAGAGAAGGTGAGATGGTAAAGGGTCAAATCTAATAAAACAAAAACAGATTCTCCATTGTAAATCCACAGAGCTATGCAAGTGCTAAATTCAAAATGGAAAACAAATAACACGGGGTCATCTTTTGCAATAGAAAACTTCTTATGCAAAAAATAAATCTAAAATAAATAAAGAAAAATTTTAACAGATGTTTAAATTTCATCATTAATTAAACTAATCCATTGAATGATTTATTTGATAGAAATCATAATAATCTGCTGAGGGTAAACACAGTATTGTGTAGACACAATAATCTATTTCTTTTGATATGTAACAAAGTGTGAATTTGCAAAGAGGATAACATTGCTTTGATATGCTGGTAAATACAAAATTTATAATTAATTTAAAACACAGATTTTAAAGTTGACTACGTAGAGAAATTTAAAAGCTTTTAATTTTCAGTTTAATTATCAACAGACAGTTTAGTATCATGGAGCAAGTTTAATATCAGCTGTTTTGTGAATTTTACATTATATGAATTAATACTAATAAGCAAAGTAAACATAAAAATAAGCAAAGTAAATACCACATCATGTGACACAAGGAGGAGAGACTGGTGGTGTTCTGTTCCAGAAGACTATTTTAATATGATCTTGAACAAATTTGTCAAGGCCTGCTTAAAACACCTGCTGGATATTCTTTTAATTTAACATGTGTGTGTTGTTGTTGTTTTGGTTTTTTTTTAGGAGCATTAGCAACTAAGGCCATATTGCTCCGGGATATGCGGTGGTCATTCCCTGACCTTTCCGCATCCTCCATATTTGGTGGTGACGGGCTCGAACCCTGGTCTAATCAAGAAGCGTGTGCTACGCACTGCTGTTCCTTCCCACCTGGCCATGTGTGTGTGTATTTACAACAATGAAAATTTAGTAAATGAAATAAAAAATAATTCATAAAACAGAAGAAAACAGCCTTAAAAATTTTTGAATTTTCTAAGCTATTAAACTAACATCCTTGATATTAACAGTAATACTGATGTTATTAGGCTAGTTAAGGATTTTAGAGATTTGTATTTCTGTCTTGAAAATAAATATAAGTGCTTGATAACAAAGGTTTCAATAAAGCACTGAATTGAAGATACTTTGATCCCTCCAGTAACAGCAGACAAAACCTGGCCATCTAAACTTGACTTATGTTCCATTAGAGACCATCAGAAGTGTTATTAAAAGCAAGCTGCTATTTATATAATTACAAAAAATTAATGGAAATAAATCGCAGAATCCTTTTAGTGAGGTCATTGTTTCAAGAGATATTAGCAACTTAGGATGATTCTGAATAACATTGCTCTCACTAAGGTAACAATACACTCATGTTTTGGTGGACAACTTTTGATCACAATCACTGGACCAAAGTGTTCCCAAGATGGAAAGTAAAAACAAAAATAGATGCAGTTTTCAAAATAAAAATAAGTGCACTGTTTGTAAAAAAATGTTTCATAGCTATTTTTTTTTACTGCACAGCACATTCCAGAATGTTTCCAGAAATGTTATTACCTCTGGAAGTTCATCAATATAAAGTATTTCTCTTCCTGCTATAGACACCCAATCACCCTCTCTTGGAAACTGCTGGTGTTGTCTACGTTGCCGTCGCCTTCTCTGCATTCGAGGTGAAGCACATCCCTCATCAACTTCACTTTCAGATGAAGACAAAGGAGTTTGAGGAGAAATAGTAATTTGACTACCATTATGCAGCTGGGAAGAGGAGCTATTTAGGTTAGTCTGTGATGTAGTAATTTTAAGAGATATATCATCTGTAAAACAAGTGGAAAAATGATCTAATAAAAATCAACATGAAAATAAAGTTGCAGACAAAAAAAATCACGATAGCTAACCAAACTTTTAAAATATAATACATCAATAAAATATGCGCAAAGAATATCTTTATGCAAGTAATACATACGCATACCGGTTATATATATATATACAGAGTCGAGTCCAGTCACAATATTATGACCATCCCCCAATGCAGACATCATACATGCCTAGTGAATCATACAGCGCACATGTCAAGTTCACACATTGCAAGCATATAAGGCTTAATGTTGACATCCATGAACACAGTAACAGCCTCTGTCATGGGCAAGGCAGGATCACTGGCTATCGGGCCAGGGGTGCCAGCATTTCGAAACAGCGGACTTTGTGATTGTGAAATGCTCACATGATGCAGTGATGAAAGTGTATCAAGACTGGACGAGTAGGACAGTTTTGACGACCCGATGTGTCAGTTGTGGAGGCCCCATGCACCATTGATCCCAGAGGTGAACATCGGCTGAAATAGTTGGCCAGGACCGATCGGTGCACTACTGTTGCTCAACTGGCTGTCCAAATGAACCGTGGGCCACCAAAAAGGTCTCCAACGCGACAGTGCAGCAAACCCTGTTGCGCATTGAGCTCTGGAGCAAACGCTTGGTGACAACACCCATGTTGATGGCCGTTCATCGCAAACAATGCCATCAGTTTGCACAGCAATACTGACACTGGACCCCGGCCAAGTGGCAATGAGTGGCCTTCTCCAATGAATCACAGTTTCTGCTCTACCGAGTGGATGGACGGTGGCGTATTAAGTGTGAAACCTCAGAGAACAGGCACTCAGACATGATTGTTGGCAGAGGGCAGGCTGGTGGGGGCGGCGTTATGGTCTGGGGAATGTTTTCATGGTATGGTTTGGTTCCGCTGGAGGGCACCCTAAACGCAAATGGTTACCTATCGATCATCGCCGATCAGGTACACCCATACACGTTGACTGTGTTCTGTCGGGGTGATGGTATCTAACAGCAAGACAATGCACCATGCCACGTCACCAGAATTGTCCGTGAGTGGTTTGAGGAGCACGACAAAGACTTGAAGCTACTGCTTTGGCCACCAAATTCTGCGGGTCTTAACCCAATTGAAAATCTATAAGACCACCTCGATCAACACATCAGACAGATGGCTCCTCCACCAAGGAACCTACAGGAACTCCGGGGTGCACTGCAGTCTGCATGGTCACAGATATATTGAGTCCCTCCCATTGCGGCAGGTTGTGGTGCATGCTGCGAAAGGTGCATATTCTGGATACTAGGTAGGTGGTCATAATAATATGACTGGACCCTGTATACAGGGTGATTCACTACCAGTGCGACAAACTTGCAGGAGGTGTAGGGGGCACAAAGACGAATCGGAATCACATTTTGCAGCGTCCGAAATGCCTTCGGCATGCGGTAGAGGATGTTGAACGGGATGTCGCATGAACAGCGATTCCGCTGGAAATCATTTGCGAACCGTTTCTGTTGAAGAAACCAAGTAGCAAAAGTCCTCCAGAGTGGATAATCCACAGGCTCCAATGATTGGACGCGTTGCAGATGGAATGAATTCATTTGGTTTGTTGACAGTATCCTCCATACAGTGGATTGGGAAATACCCAATCGTTGGCCTATCGCTCGAGTACTCGTACTCGGATTGCCTTCTGCAAGACGTAGGATATTCTCGTCATTGTCTGGCATCCTCGTCATTCGCTCTCGATTCATGGTACTTCTCGTGAAACAACCAGTCTCACGTAACCTTCTGTGCACATGTGCGAAAATCGTATGATGAGGAGCACGCCTGTGCGGGAAACATTCCTGGTACAAGCGCAGAGCGACACGCCCATTACATTCCGCAGCTCCATACGCGAGGTGCATGTCGGCCAGTTCAACGTTTGAATACTCGTCCATCCTACTGCCTTGGGAACTGGTTCGCAAATACTGACTTCCAGCGGGATCGCTGTTCATGCGGTCTCCCGTTCAACGTCCTCTACCGCATGACGAAGGCATTTCGGACCCTGCAATGCTATGTGATTCCGATTCGTCTTTGTGCCCCCAACACCTCCTGCACATTTGTCGCACTGGTAGTGAATCACCCTGTGTGTATATATATATATATATATATATATGTATGCATGAGACATTCATTTCATATGACTATCTGTCCATTCAAAAGCTCCTGATGAAGCAATGGAGGGATGCCACATGGATAAATGTTTTATTCCATTTCCTACTTTAACTTTTTACTTTGCTCTTTTATTTTCTTTATACTTCTTTCTACCATAGTTTTTAGCTATAAGATTATATAAATTAGTAATTAACTCGTAAAATTAGTATTTAACTCATAAAATCCAATGTGAATTGGCTGTTGCTAAACATACTAACATGTTAGTCAGCATCATTAGGTCTTAATACCTGAAATGCAGCTATCTATGTTATAAATACACCTACCTGCAACTCCAAAATGAATCCTAAAATGATTAGGACCTTTCCCTAAGTAAAATAATGTGTGTAATGTTTAATTTAAGGCTTTGAATGGTTTGAGAAAGCTCAATGCTGATAGGATTCTTCCTCTTGCTCAGATTAGGTGGGTCGAAAACTGCTAGCTTGGGGAGATACACGGACTAATACATTAATGGTAGCCGCTGGCAGAAGTTAAAGTGATTCTTACACTGCTTCTATTGGAATGAGCAGCAGCCTGGAAAACAAGGTGCAGGGGATTTCAGAGACTGCTGGAAGTCACTGCAGAACATGGGCTGTGTTAGGGTAGCTAAGAATAGGAACAGGTGCATGTATGCTTGCATGTACACCAATGCTAGGAGTTTGATAAACAAATTTGATGAATTTGAGGTATTGGTCAAAACATCAAAGGCAGATATTGTTGGGATATCAGAGACGTTGTGTCACAGAGATATAAGGAATGCAGAATTGGAATTTGTGGAGTACAATGTGTACAGGAAGGATAGACAGGATAGGAATGGAGGAGGGGTTATGCTATTAGTTAAGAAACACATAAAACCTAAGGAAGCACAGCCAGTCAACATGGCTGGACAATGCTGTGTCGAGTCAGTTTGGTGTGACATGAGCACTGGGAAAGCAAAACTGAGAGTAGGAGTGTTTTTTTTTTTTTTTTTTGATTTGGTAGTTGTTGGCGCATCGGCTTCTGTGGCCATATTGCACCTCCCAAGGTTTTTGCAGTACTTTGATCCAAGCCCGAGGCGGGAATCGAACCCGCGACCTTTGGGTTGCCGGGCAGGTACTTTACCCACTCAGCTAGCCCGGTCGGCTAAGAGTAGGAGTGTGTTTGAGGCCTAATGACTATGATGAGTATAATAAACAACTGTACAGAGAAATAGTGTGCGCCAGTAAATCAGAGTGTATTATAATGGGGGATTTTAATTTTCCAGATAGTGACTGGAATTTGTGGGTTGATCACTCACACACTAGCAAGGCTTTTGTGGATTTATTGGATGATTGTTTTCAACTGCAGCATGTTCGGGAGGCAACTAGAGAGAATAATACTCTTGATCTGATTATTAGTAGTGATTCTTCATGCATTAAAAATCTGCACATAAAGGAACCACTAGGTGGCAGTGATCACAGTGTGCTGAAGTGAGATTTACTCAAAGAGGTAACTACCATCAGGGGTAAAGGGAAGGGGGCTAAGGTAAAGAAAGCCAACACGAGAACGACGAGAAACGTTGGATAACTTATGCAGAAAATTAGTTTCCCGATACCGGACTCTAGCGCTGCTCGCTCGGTAAACAGACGGTAGGTGTTATCGGACTGGAGCCGAAATCGAGAAGGGTATATTGATTGACAGGTAGGCATGGCAAATGATGAAATGATTGGTGGTGGACACGACAGAGGACAAGCTACTGTGTAATCATTGGTTGGCATTATAATGTGTATTTATGAGTAAAGAATGGGGCATAATAGTTTTGTAATGAACAGTAAACAGGTAATAGTAGCGATGAATCTTTTAAAGGTGGAAAAAATTTGTAAGGAAAATAAAATGGTTGATTTTTTGATGAAAACTAAATTAATAAAAGTTTCGTTCTGTTCATTTTCATGTTCTTCATTATGTTTTTTTCTCATTATTAAAAGCAGATTTTTGGAGTTCATGAGTGTTTTTACTATACTGTTGATTTAGGTTTGGTTACAAAAAAAGGAAAATGTTTCTTCATTTTTCATTATATTTCGTAACCTGACCTTAAATGGTAGATTAGGAAATAACAGAAACGGTTTCCTTATATTTAGTGACCTAACCTTACACGTTAAGTTAGGAAATAATATAAGAAAAGAAAGAAAGATTCTGTATGTATATAGTGAATAGCTGTTGAGGTGTTGATTGACGTTATGATACATGTGTATCTGCACGAGTGTCTTTAAAAATAAAACTACAGTAATAAAAAAATAATATTTTGTTCATAAACAATTTATGCACTAGTCCGCATGATTCTAAAGAAAAAGGGTTAGGTTATCCCCTCCATTTCGGGAGGGGTTCAAGCTCCCATGGGATTCAAGTGGAGGTAACCTGACCTTTTTTCACAATTAGGGCATATTATTGAACAGGAAAATAAAAATACAGTCATAAAAACATTTATTTTTTTATGAATGTATTTCTAAATATGACTGTGATTCTAAAGAAAAAAGGTTAGGTTATCCCCTCCACTTCGGGAGGGGTTCAAGCTCCCTTTGGAGTCAAGTGGAGGTAACCCAACCTTTTTTTCAACATTATGGAAAGTTACCATTAGTGCTTCTGAGTGCTACTAAAATGATACTAACTGGATGTTATCGTGTGTGTTGTGTTTGCACACCAATCAGCACATCATTTGCCACGCCTACCTGTCAATCAATGCATTGTTCTCGACTTTGCTCCAGACCGATAACACCTACCGTCTGTTTACCAAGAGAGCAGTGCTAGAGTGCCATATTGGGAAACTAATTTTCCACGTAAGTTATTCGACGTTTCTCATTGTTCTCGTGTTGGCTTGCTTTACCTTCGCCAGGAAGGGTTTTTGCTTTCGTAAAGGTGACTACGGTGGTCTGAACAGTATTTAAATTCTATTTGGTGGGACCAACTGATAATGTTACCAACAGCAAATTCAAAATGGGAAGCATTCAAAGAATTAATCTTGGAAGCTACTACGCTTTTCATACTAACTAAGAAATATTGTACAAGGTTTAGGCCTAAATAGATGTCAGATGAACTAATGAGACATGTGGCAGAGAAGAAAAATGCATGGTATACATATAAATTAACAGGTAACATGAAAGCCTATGTAGATATAAGCTGGTCTGTAACCAAATCACAAAGGAGGTTAGGCAGGCCAAGGCAGATTACAAGAAATCCTTGGCAAAGAATGCAAACAAAAACAGCAAAGAGTTCTTTATTTATGTAAACTCTAGAAGGAAGGGGATGAATCAGATTGGTCCACATGATATTGATGGTTTAACTGTTGATGATCGTGCTCAGGTAGCTAACAAACTAAATGAGTATTTTGCATCTACATTCACACATGAGGAGTTATTCAGGGAGCAGAATGACAGAGGTGAATTAAACTCTGGCAGTGAGCTAAATGATTTTGTAATAACTGAGAGTAAAGTGGAGGAGAAATTGCTGAAGATAAACATAAGAAAGGCACCTAGGGTGGATGGGATCTATCCACTTATATTAAAGGAGGCAGCAAAGGAAGCAGAAAACCCTTAGCCATAATTATGACAGCTTCCTTGGACTCAGGGGAGGTACCCATAGACTGGAGGTGTGCAAATGTGACCCCAATTCACAAAGGAGGATCAATGGCTGACACAAGTAATTATAGACCTGTGAGTTTAACTTCTGTTCCAAGAAAATTAATGGAGGAACAGATTAAAGAAGCACTGCGGGATCATCTAAATAAGACTTCAGTTAAAGCTCGGACACAGCATGGGTTTGTTAAGAGGAAGTCTTGTCTGACCAATTTGATTGGATACTATGATGTGGTCACAAAGGAACTGAATGTCAGAATTAATTTTGATATTATATACTTGGATTTCTGGAAAGCTTTTGATACTGTTGCACATGGAAGACTGCTATACAAATTGGTGAGGTATGGCATTAAGGGTAAGTTGCTACAATGGATAAAGGGATAGTTGAGTGGGAGAAGACAGAGAGTGGTAATCAATGGACAGGGCTCTTTGTGGACAATTTTATTAGTGGAATCCCCCAGGGTTCAGTGTTGTATCCACTGTTGTTTTCTGTATTTATTAATGATATTGATGATGGTATATCAGGCTTAATGTCCAAGTTTGCAGACAATACGAAGGTTGGCAGGGTTGTTAATGACAGTACAATGCTGCAACAAGGCGAAGCTGTTAATGACAGTACAATGCTGCAACAGGATCTAGAAAAGTTGAGCAGATGGGCTGAGAGGTGACAACTGAAGTTTAATATTGACAAATGTAAAGTACTGCATATGGGAAGCAGTAACCCCAGAGTAACGTATCAACTGTGTGTGACTACACTGACAGTGGTAGAGAATGAAAAGGACCTGGGGGTAATTGTGCAGGCAGACATGAAGTTCTCTGAGCAGTGCAGACGGTCTACAAGAGTAGCTCATGGTGTCTTGTCAAAAATATACAGGCAGTTCCTGCTTTACAAGTTCCCAGGTTTACGAGCTTTTTTTTTTTTTTTTCAAGTATCAACAAAATCAAAAATATGAACATTAATTGCAAAAAATAAATGTTAAACATTCATAAATACTGCATTTCAAACAACGCGCATAGGTATACAATACAGTATACCTCCACTTTACGATATTAATCCATTCCAGAGGCAACATCGTATCATGAAAATATCATAATGTGAACCCAATAGCATGTTTTTTTGGTAATTTGTCCCACGACCTTGGAAGTTGAAATTTTCGCTGTATAACTCTAAAAGGTTGTTTTTATAGTGTAAATTGTATTAGTTACCAATTCAAATCATTAAAATGCACTACACTTTCATCGTTATCATATGTTTGGTTGTAAGAACCAATTCTGAACGGCTTTGTAATATTTTTTTAAAGCAAATTTCTGGAGGTCACGATCATAAAACAATAAAAACAATTTGCCCTTTCCGTTTTATTGGGTTTTCTGTTAGTGCAATCAATTATAAATGGGTAGTAAACTCCATCTTATTTCATTTGAGAAAATACCAATAGCTGGAATTGTGTGGTTTTTTTATGTTATTCTGGTGAAATGTGTTTCTCCTTTACTGAAATCTTCAATTGTATAAAAAACATAAATAAATTTTGGGAATCTTCTCTTCATTTCTTGTTACTCCACGCAAATTGTGTTAGTTACAATTTGTGCATTCCGTTAAAAAATGCTTATGCACGCTATTGAAATTTAAAAAGAAAAGAAAAAATTATCTTGGAAATAAATGCCTCTTGAAGCATTTCTGAAGAAGATGACTCGTTGTGCAACAAACCAGCAAGTGCTGAGCCAATAATGAGTGTGCATTTAGTCGATGATGAAGAATAAACTTCTTTAACGTTTGTAAGTCATAAATAATTTCTTTATTATTATAATTTGCTTGGTTTTACATGCTTTGGATAAATCAATCATTGTTTAAACATAAACTAATTATGCTAACTAATTTCATTGTTGAGAATGTAACTCCTGTTTTTAACATTATGTCTGTGGGAAATAAATTCCCGCTTTACGAGCGCGTGCCAGGTACAAATTAACTCGTAAAGTCGGGAACTACCTGCACAGGAATTTTTCTAGCAGGGATAAGCAGGTGATTATCCCCTTGTATAAGGCAATGGTCAGGCCACACCTTGAGTACTGTATACAGGTCTGGAGGCCTCATTTTAAGAAGGATGTAGAGCAGCTGGAACGAGTACAGAGAAGGGCAACAAGATTAGTGAATGGAACAAAGGGTTGCTCATACGAAGAAAGGCTTAAGTTTTGGAAATTACAGTGTCTGGAGACTAGGCATCTGCAAGGTGATCTGATTGAGGTGTATAAAGCCTTGAATGGTTTGAGCATGCTCAATGCTGTTGGGATTCTTCCTATTGCTCAAAATAATCGCCTGAGAAGACAAATTCAAATTGAGGAAAGATAGTTGTAGGAGTTGTGCGGAAGTTTGCCTTTAGCCAACGGGTGTTTGATTGCTGGAAAAAAAAACTTCCATCTGGCGTTGTAGAAGTTGATAGCTTAAATAGATTTAAGGCAGAACTAGACAATCATTTGCAGTGAGTGGATGGGTGAAATGAGAAGGGGATTTTTTTTTTTTTTTGGCTGATGCTATATAAGCTTGCTTTCTTGCACCATGTGCCTTTACTAATGCTAATTATGCACTTGAGGGGACAAATTTGTTAATTACCATTCATTACACAATATGTAAATTTATTATATAAAATGTCATTTGTTACACACCATAATTTCTTTCATTTGTTTATACCTACACTCTGCAAATTGAAATGCATTCACTCTCCTAACTAAGGTTGTATCAGAGTTTTTAGATTAATAAACTTATTTTAATAATAATATTCTCCAAAATAATTTCATTTAACTTCAATTTCTTACACCCCTTTCTTATTTCATATAATCTATTAATCTCTTTTTTTTATAGTGCAGTCTCTACAGTCAACCTACAATGCATAAAGTAGAACATACCTGGCATTTGTGGATCATATATAACAAATTCTGGACGCAATTTACTGGCACGTTTTCCTTTCAGAAGAGGAACCAAACCTCCAAGGTACTCCAAGAACAAAGTGTATGTGGCATTACCTGTCACAATGTCATCATCATGTCTAATCATGGTACAATGAAGGCGAATGTTGTTTGGAGGAGGAGTGGAAACAAAATCTCTTAAGTGATGCTGATCAGGAAGATAACACTGTTAAAATTAAATAAATTTTAATAATCAATAAAAAAAATCAACTGGACCATACAGTAAAAATCTGCATTTAAATTCACCATACAGTAAAAATTCAGCATTTAAATTCACCATACAGTAAAAATTCTGCATTTAAATTCACCATACAGTAAAAATTCTGCATTTAAATTCACCATACAGTAAAAATTCTGCATTTAAATTCACAAAAATAAATTCCATTGAGAAAATAAGAATATAAAATCAAACAGTATAATCAAACAGTACAATATGATACAATTTGAAATTAAATATAGAAACAAAGGAATATGTAGACTTAAATAAATAGACATCAAAATGATAATTTCATGAAATTCTGACTGTTGTATAATCAGAGCCGGATTCAAGCTTGTTTTGGCCCTAAGCTAAAACATCTATGAGACTCCTCTCTCTCTCTAACAGTTCACCTGTGACAGGGGTCCGGAAAATTTATAGCCCGCAATTCACCACCAGCAATTAATCACTAGCAGTTTACCACCGCATCAGTTTATCGCATAAACAATTTATAGCCTACAAATGATTGCTAGCATATTTTACAGTCTAGAAACAATGAGATGTGTTTGGTCAAATCATAAAAAGTTATTTTTTATTTAAGTTTCTGCCTTTTTTTTTTTTTTTTTTTAATGTGAACCCCAAACACGAGACGTATTAGAACCTATAGTACTTAGTACCGTGCTTGGGTTTGAGGTTGAGAAGATGAAAGAAGATATTTGTTGACATTGGACTTGAACTTCTGTAGATTGTAATTTTCAGGAAATACATATGAAGGAAGGTTGTTCCAGAAAACGGCAGTTGAATGAATAAATGAGGAAGATGAAAAGTTGGTTCTGTGGGTTTGAAGTTGGACAGTAAATGGATGTTGGCTGGTGGCGGCACGTGTTCGGACTGTATTGAAACAGAGAGAGCGGGAATTATAGAAGCCAATTCAGAAGAGCAGTGCCCATGGAAGTATCTGTAGAAGAGGCATGCAGCAGAAACAGTACGTCTATGAGACAGCGAGTGGAGAGACTCTATTAGAGATGAATCATTAATTAACCTAACTGCCCTCTTCTGAATGGAATCAAGAAGCCTGAGAGAGGTTTTGGGGGCACCACCCCAGATGTGGGAACAATATTCCATGGCAGGGTGGATTTGCGATTTATACAGAGTGAGCAGCTGTTTGGAAGAAAAGTAACGCCGAGAGAGAAAGAGATAACCAAGTTTTTTAGATGCAGAGGAAGCAATATTTGTAATGTGCTTGTGCCAAGAGAGATTAGAAGTCAGGGTAATCTCCAAAAGAGATATATCATTTTGCCTAGAAATCAGAGTGTCACTAAAGATAAGCATAGGAGTAGAAGAATCCTTTTTGCGAGATATAAGACAAGACTGAGTTTTAGAAGGGTTGAAATCAACTAAGTTGTCTTTGCCCCACTGAAGAATTACCTGAAGATCAGCATTTAAGGAATTGGTAGCAGATTTTCGAGAAGTTGAGGCTGATTGAGCAGGACAAGGTTTCTCAAAATGGAAAGTTGAATGCAATGTGCTATCATTGGCAAAACTATGGATAGGATTTCCAGTCAACGGAAGAAGATCATTGATATACAAGAGGAAAAGAGTGGGGGAAATAACTGAACCTTGGGGGACACCGGCATTAGTGGAGAAGTTAGAAGACAGAGAGCCATCTACCATCACCCTCAGTGAGCGATCAGAGAGAAAACTGGATAACCAATTACTAAAAACAGTTGGCAAACCATAAGATGGAAGCTTGTTTAGAAGACCTTTATGCCAAACACGATCAAAAGCCTTTGAGATGTCAAGAGCAACTACTTGTGTTTCATCGAACATTTCCATTGAATTAGTCCATAAATGGGTAACATAAGCCAGAATATCTCCAGTGGATCGACACTGACGAAATCCATACTGGTGATCGTTGATCAGACGGAAGGTTTCTAGGTAGTTTACGAGTTGGCAGTTAATTGATTTCTCCATTACTTTAGAAAGAGTAGAAGTAATTGCAATGGGACGATAATTGGATGGGAGGGATTTGTCACCCTTTTTAGGAACTGGCTGGATATGAGCAAATTTCCAAGCAGAAGGAAAAACACCTTTGGAATAAGAAAGTGAAAAAAGGCGGCAAAGAATAGGAGTAAGTTCAGGAGCACAGGTTTTGAGAACAAGTGGAGAAATACCATCAGGACCTGGAGCTTTCTTAGCATCAAGATTCATCAAAATCCTCCTGATATCCTTTTGAAGGAAGACCACAGGAGGCATTGAATGGAGCGTGTTGGTGGGAGGTGTTTTACCAAGATCATTAATTCATGAGCTGGAAGAAAAATGGGATGCTAGCAGGTCAGCTTTATCCTTGGCTGAAGTGACAATAGAACCATCTGGTTTGGACAGAGGTGGGAGCAAAGATGGGCAAAAGATGTGGCCAATAGCTTTGGCAAGAGACCAGAATGCTCGGCTACCATTAGGGCAAGAAGCAAGTTTTCTACTCTTAGCCTGTTCAAACTTTAGTTTGGACTGATTAATAACTGCTTTACAATAGTTGTGAGCTTTGGTGTATGCAGAAAATGAAACTGAAGAATTAGAAACAAGCCAATTACGATATGCAACATTCTTCTCTTGAACAGCCTTAGCACATTTATTGGAAAACCAAGGTTTAGATAAAGGACGAGATTTTAAAGGTAAGTGTGGGATAATTGATTTCATTCCTGCAAGAATAATTTCACTGACACGATCTGAGCAAAGTTGACATCAGAAGTTTTGAAACAGTAATCCGACCAAGGAAAAGAAGAAAAGAAGTCTCACAGGTCATCCCATTTTGCATTCTTGTAATGCCAAACAACGCGTGGTTGGGAATAGCCATGAGATAAAGGTTCCATTGGAGAAGAGACAATCACCAAGTTGTGATCTGAAGTGCCTAAAGGACCTCTCGCTTCGACTGGGTACTTAGAAGGGTTGTTTGTGAGAAAAAGATCAAGCGTATTGGCTGTATGATTAGGATTGTCCGGTATTCTTGTAGGTAAATGAACAATCTGTGCTAGGTCATTAGTAATTGCAAAAGCCTCAGTATCTCGACCTGCTTGGTCGGTGTGACTAGAAAACGGAAGCCAGCTGGAGTTGTCAACATTAAAATCACCAAGGAAAATTACTTCACTGTTAGGAAAGTTGGACTGGAGAAAGTCAAGTTGCAAAGAGAGGAAGTCAAAGAGCTCCAAGTGATTAGTGGAGTTGGGAGAAGGGTAGAGACAACAGATGAATTTGACACAATGAGGTAGAGAGATTTTAAGCCAGAGAAGATCAAAGAGAGGAGATTCCAAATTGCCAAGTCTCTGACAGGGAATATCAGAACGGACATATGCACAAGTACCACCTTTGAGGCGAAAGGAATCATACAGTGAATAATTTGGGCATCTGAGATGAGCAGTAGATGAATCAACCAATAACTGAGATTTTGTCAGAAAAAGTACATGGGGTTTGGCAGACTGCAAGTGGAAATGGACATCGTTGAGATTAGAATTGAGACCACGTATATTTGTGAAATGAATGAGGAAGTCCTTGGGAGGTTTAGATCTTTTCGCAGATAAGCTTGCTCTATTAGTTTGACAATTCATGGTGTATTCAATAGTAAGAAAAAGTAGGTGGGACATGCTGTATGAAGTAATGAAATTTTTGGATATGGTGTACATGTGGTAAGAATATACTCAGATCCTTGACATAACGTGGCCTCGACAATGCTCCCTGCATACACACTACTCGGACTCTCCAGTCACTATCTGGCAGAGTAGAGGTAGTAGAGACTAGCTGATCTGGAAGCTTCCTAGAGAGTTACCAATAGGTTCAGTCCGGTGCACTAACTAGCGGCCGGCCTGCGAACACCGTTTTAGAGCTGTACCTTTGAAATGTAAGGAATATTGGATCTCGCCACGACGTTCATCATAACCTCAAAAGTCAACAATCATACTGCATAATGGAAGAGATAGGGAAGGGTTGACCGAAACTTAGCTCTAGAGCCTTAAACTATGATTAGCATATTTTTGGAATTCTATGAACTATGAGGGAATAGTACGGAAATTAAAAACACATGTATGGAAACATGTAATTTAATAGGTAGATTATGTATTTTAATAGTTACATGTATCACAAAAATTGTAAAAAATCCATTATTTAAACAATATAACAATTTGTTAATTTTAAACTAAACTAATTATAACATTAGGTATGTCATAGTACACTGCAAAAATTCAAAATGAATGTTTATGCAATCTTCAGAATCAGTCACATTGGGATAATTAATTACTAAGAAACTGTAATATTTACAACACAGTATGTACATTATTAATAAGAAATATTATACGCTATACCTCTTAGATAATCAACAATATCACCCCATTCATTGGATGCACCAATAAGCCTTTTAATTTGTTCATCACAGTCACGATAATTCTTTTTTTTTGTGTCCCGGATCACAAGGTACTGATAGAATCTGGTGGTTTTCCATTCCGACCATGTACTCAAATCAGGAGCAAGCAGATATGCACTTTATGTACGGTTTGGCGGATGGCAATGCTCTGGGGGCTCGTTGTTTGTACCATGAAAGGTTCCCAGAATGAAGATGTCCAGACGGAAAAACGTTTGAAGGTATCCATTGCCGCCTTTGTGAACGTGGGACCTTTACACCTCGTGCTGCCGACAGAGGACGACCAAGATCTATGACTTCTGAAGTAGAGGAGGAGATTTTGGATGTTGTGCATGCTACTCCTGGAATCAGCACACGCAGAATAGCAATGTAACTGGCTGTTCAATGTTCAACTATTTGGAGAGTGTTGTGAGAACACCAACTGTATCCTTACCATCTGCAATGGGTACAGGCCTTGTCACCAGCAGATTACCCAGCGTGAGTAATGTTCTGCCAGCGGTTCTTGCAGCAGTGTGGTACAACTCCTCACTTTCCTGCCTTAGTGATATTCACAGATGAAGCATAGTTCACATGAGACAGAATCCAAAACTTTCACAATCAGCATGTATGGGCTGAAGAAAACCCATGCAATTCTTCCATGACTTCACCAACAGCGGTTCAGCCTCAACATCTGGGCGGGTGTTTTTGGTGATAAGTTATTTGGGATCCATGTGCTTCCAAACAAACTCACAGGGCAGGCATACAGAAACTTTCTGAAAAACAATATGCCTGATTTCTTGAACAACACGCCACTGATCATTCATCAACAAGTACACTTCATGCACGATGGCACTCCCGCACATTTAAGCCACCTAGCCTGCAATTACCTGAATTGAAGGTATCCTGGTCGGTAGATGGGTAGAGGTGGACCAACTGCCTGGCCTCCACATTCACCTGATTTAAACCCACTAGATTTCTTCTTGTGGGGCCATTTAAAGTCATTGGTGTATTTGACTCCAGTAGCTGATGTGGAAACTCACCGCAATCAAATTGTGGCAAGTTGTTAGACAATACGAAATATGCCAGGAATTTGGCATTGTCTTTGCGAGTCCATGAGACATCGATGTGAGTCCTGTATTCGGGCAGAAGGTGGTACTTATAGCCTACTAGTTATAAGGTGATGTGAACAGTTAAGTGTCATAGACAGACCTTCAAATCTCGGAAACTAAGCATTTCCGGAACTATGTTGATATAAAATATTTTTATTGTCTACATATGAGGAACTCATTCCTGAAGTTATGCTGTGTATTTTTGAGACACCCTGTATAACTGCATATAATAATAATAACATGCCATTTTTAACAGTTTTGCTAAAACCTGCTTCTTTTCCAACTAGGGTTGTGATATTTAGTTTTTAGTAGGGTTGTGATATTTAGTTTCTACTTATGGATATCATCTCTATTTTCTCTGGTTGCTGACAAAATGCTTATTATAGCAACACAATATCTTGTTTCTATATCATCATTCATTAATAAAATAACTTATCTGGCAAGAGAGTTAATAGATGAATAATAATTCAATGTTTTAAGAAATTAATCATGACATGGTTTGTGCAAGGGGAGTAAACAAATAGGAACTCAACTAGGAAGGAAATATGTGATTTACTGAACTGTTATAAAACTTCTAAAATGGTATAACATTTACCTTAATTGTCTGGCCAAATAAGTTACACACTAGGGCCTGTAAGCATCGAGGTAATGGCAACTTGTGGACAGAATTTTCATCTTCGAGACAATGGTAGAGTGTGAGACGGGACAAAAGCTGAAGGGATGCAACTCTCCTTGTAACCCATCCAATATGGATGATGCTGCCAGTGGCAATAAAAAGACGCTTATCATTATGGCCCCAGGTGAGTGCAGTAACTGGACTCTAGGAAAAGCAAATAAATACACAAAAAATATATCATTTAATACAACATCTTTATTTTTAATTACACTACTCCTTATGAATAATATCATTTAAAAATGATATTACAAAAATGTTTTTGTAACTAATACATTTCTAAATTTTAATTATATACTTTTAAGTTATTAGATTTTTGCTTAATTTTTAGTAGAATGTGATCTGGCTGCCAACTGATAAGAAAATTCTCAGTGTTCTCATTATCATTGGCAAATAATACAAGAAGCAAGCTTATAAAGCATCAGCCAAGGGAAAGAAAAAAAACTTCCCACACAACCTGTCCATCCCCTCCAACAGTTGTCTAGTTCTTGAATTTATTCAAAATACCCACTCCTACAACAACAGATTCAAGTTTGTTCTAACAATCAACCACCCACTGGCTGAAGGCATACTTCCACACTATTCTATAACCATCTCTCCTCAATTTGAAATTATTCTCCCTCATGTGTATAGTCTAAGCAAGAGGAAGAAGGCCATCGGCATTGAGCTTCTCATTCAGATCACTTGCAGATGCCTACTCTCCAGATGCTGCAAAACTGGCCTTTCTTGGCAAGATCACCAGTGATGTATTTGGGCCAGAACGCACCAGAACAATATTCCGGTACTTTTTTCTAAATGTCATAATAGAAAATCATTAAATTTATACACCTAATATTATGAAACAATGGCATAATCAAAGGGGAGGGAGAAATACCTATTTTACCCATTGCTACTAAAAATATATATTAATAGTAATCTTTAAAATTAATAGATTTCTTTAAAAACAAAAATATAAATTTCGCAATGAAACTTGGAACATATCTTACTAGAGTACAATGTGTTAGATAAAGAGATCCGACGAATGAGATATACTGTGATGTGTGCGAATGCTGCATTTTGATTCGCCATGAGCTGAACACTAGAACTGGTTGTTCTATGAACAGTGAGTCTGAAGTCTGATTCAGTTACTGTACAGTTGATGTGGCGTTATCATATAATCTTCTGGAAAACGAACATTCCAGTACTATTTTTTTTAGCAATACAACTCTGAAGACCACCCTCTTGTTCCCATCACCAATCTCTGTGCCCTTCTTCGCACCTATTGCAGCAGATCTAAGTCCTTCCTAAAATGAGGCCTCCAGACCTGTATCAGTACTCAAGATGTGGCCTAACCATTGCCTTGAACAAAGGAATGATCACCTCCTTATTCCTAATGGCAAAAAATTTCTGTATATCATTGACAAAGCCCCATGAGCTGCCCTGGCACCTGTCTGCACTGCTCAGAGAACTCATATGTGACTGCACAATTACCCCCAGGTCTTTTACATTTTCACCTATCCTGAGTGTATTACAACACAGTTAGAATGGTAGGATTACTGCCACCCATATGCAGTGCCTTGCATTTGTCAATGTTAAACCAAACATTTAACTGAACATGAAGTGGGAATATTTTTCAATGATCCCACTGCACAGAATTTCTCAGCTCATCTGACTAATTTTTCTAGATCTTGTTGCAGTAGCTTAACTTGATTAATTACTGTCATTAACCACCCTCTTAACTTTTGTATTATCTACAAACTCAGACATTAAGCTTGATATACCTCCATCAATATCATTATAAATATAGACAGCAATGATGGACCCCCAGCACTGATCTTTGGGGGGACAACTAATAACATTAGTCCATTAAGAGCATTATCTATTGATAACCACTCTTGTGTGTTTTCTCCCACTCAAAAATCCCTTTATACATAACAGTAATTTTCCTTTAATGTCATACTGCTCCAATTTGTAAAGTAGTCTTTTATGCGCAACAGTATCAAAAGCTTTACTGAAACTGAGTATATGATGTCAGAATTATTTTTTGCATACAGTTTCTTTGTTACAGCATCACAGTATCCAATCAGATTGATCAGACATAATTGCTCCTTAATGAATCCATGCTGGGATCACAGTATAATTGCATTCATGGGAAATATATTGTGCAAAAAAGGACAGGTGGAATAGAACCAGGGTATATCTGCCAGGGGCATAGGTTAATGATGTTGTAGAGCAGATATCTTTTAAGGGTGCAAAGGTGGGTATTGTTTTGCACATTAGCACTAATGACATTAAGAGTAGGAGATCTGCATACTTAATTAACAAGTACAAGTCAATGTTGAAAAAAAATCGGAAGATAGGGTTAAATTTGAAAGCAATTACAATTCTGTTCAGAGGCAATAGGAGGGAGTATATGATGAGAGCCTTGTCAATCAATTTGGCCCTGGAGAGATTATGCAAGGCTCATGGGGCAGAATTTTTCCCAACATGGTCTGTGCTTGTTAACAGGAGAGACTGTTTCTACAAGAATAGAATACACTTAAATAGAAAGGGTGCAAGAATATTTGCTGATGCTATTGAGGCAGTATTAGGTGGATCGGAAAACTACTAGCTTGGGGGAATACACAGACTAAAAGATTAACAGTGGCTGCAGACAGAGGTGAAAGTGATTCTTGTGCTGCTTCTATTGGAATGAGCAGCAGCTTGGTAAGCAAGGTACTTGGGATTTCAAGGACTGCTGGGAGTCATCATGGAACAAGTAAATACATGGGCTGCATTAGGTTAACTAAGAGTAAGAACAAGTGCATGCATACTTGCATGTACACCAATGCTAGGAGTATAGTAAATTAATTTGATGAATTTGAAGTGCTGGTTAAGACATCCAAAACAGATATTGGTGGTATATCAGAGATGTGGTATCACACAGATATAAGGAATGCAGAATTGGAATTTGGTGAGTACAATATGTACAGAAAGCATAGACAGGATAGGAAGCGAGGAGGGGTTATGCTGTTAGTAAAGAAACACATAAAATCTAAGGAAGTGCATCCAGTTGACATGGATGAACAGTGCAATGTTGAGTCAGTTTGGTGTGACAAGCACTAGGAAAGCAAAATTGAGAGTACAAGTGTGTTATAGGCCTAATGACTCTGATTAGTACAACAAACAACTATACAGAGAAACAGAGAAACAGAATGGGCCAGGGAATCATATTGTCTTATAATGCAAGATTTTAACTTCCCAGATATTGACTGGAACTTGTGGGTTGTTCACTCGCATACTAGCCAGGCTTTGGGAATTTATTAGATGCCTGTTTTCAAAAGCAGCATGTTCAAGATGCAACCAGAGGGAGTAATACTCTACATCTGATTATCAGCAGTGATTATTCATGCATTAAATATCTGCAGATAAAGGAACCATTAGGTGGCAGGGATCACAGTGTACTGATGTGGGATTTACTCAAAGATGCAATTACCATCAGGGTTAAAGGGAAGGGTTATTGCTTTCATAACAGTGACTACAGCAGTCTCAGACAGTTTATAAATTCTATACAATGGGACCAACTGATGACATTACCAACAGCAAATTCTAAATGGCAAGCATTCAAGGAATTAATCTTGGAAGCTACTAGGCTTTTCATACCAACCAAGAAATGCTGTTTAAGGTTTTGGCCTAAATGGATGTCAGATGAACTAATGAGATTCGTGGCAGAGAAGAAAAATACATGGGATGCATATAAATTATCAGGAGAACACAGAAACCTATGGTAGATAAAACCTAGTCTATAATCAAGTCACAAAGGAGGTTAGGCAAGTGAAGCCAGATTACGAGAAATATTTGACAAAGGATGCAAAGAAAAACAGTAAAAAGACTTCTTTACTTATGAAAACTCTAGAAGAAAGGGGACGAATCAGTTTGATCCACTTTATATCAATGGTTTAACTGTTGATGATTCTGCTCAGGTACCTGACAAACTGAATGAGTATTTTGCATCTACATTCACACAATTGGAATTCTGTGGGAAAGTGGGGGCCAGAAGCTTATCAAACTTGATGGGAGATAAATGATTTTGTAATAACTGAGAGCAAAGTGGAGAAAAAATTGTTGAAGTTAGACAAAAGAAAGGTACCTAGGGTGGATTGGATCACTCCAGTTATATTAAAGAAGGCCCTTAGCCATGATTATGAGAGAATCCTTGGACTCAGGGGGGGTGTACCCCACAGACTGGAGATGTGCAAATATATCCCCAATTCACAAAGGGGAATCAAAGGGTGACATGAGTAATTACAGACCTGTTAGTTTAATTTGTTCCCCAGGGAAAATAATGGAGTCACTGGTTAAAGAAGCACCGCAGGATCATCTAGACAAAATTGCAGTTTAGTTCAGACACAGCATGGGTTTATTAAGGGAAAGTTTTGTCTGACAAATTTGATTGGATACTATGACGGGGTCACAAAGGCACTGGATGCAAAAAATAATTTTGATATCATATACTTTGATTTTAGGAAAGCTTTTGATACTTACACATGGAAGACTATGGTACAAATTTGAGCAGTATGGCATTAAGGGCATTGCTACAATGGATATAGGGATGGTTGGGTGGGAGAAGACAGAGAGTGGTAATCAATGGACACTGTTCTTTGTAGACTAATGTTATTAGTGCTGTCCCCCAGGGTTCAGTGTTGGGCCCATTGTTATTTTCTGTATTTATCAATGATATTGGTGAAGGTATATCAGGCTTAATGTCCAAGTTTGCAAACAATACAAAGGAAGGTAGGGTTGTTAATGACAGCAAGGAAAGTACACTGCTGCAACGGGATCTGGAAAAGAGAGGTGGCAACTGAACATTGACAAATTCAAAGTGCTGCATATGGGTAGCAGTAACCCCAGAGTAACATACCAACTGTGCAGTACTAAGCTCAGGGTAGTGGAGAAGGAAAAAGACCCGGGGGTAATTGTGCAGTCAGATATGAAGTTTTCTGAGCACTGCAAAAAGGCTGCAAGAGTAGCTCATGGGGTCATGTCGATGATATATAGGAATTTTGCTAGAAGGGATAAAGAGTTGATTATCCCCGTGTATAAGGCATGGTCAGGCCACACCTTGGGTACTGCATACAAATCCGGAGGCCTGATTTTAGGAAAGATGTAGAGCTGCTGAAATGAATACAGAGAAGGGCAACGAGATTAGTGAGTGGAACATCAATGCTGATGGGATTCTTCCTTTTGCTCAGATTATGCACCTGAGGGGTATAAATTCAAATTGAGTAAAGACAGTTGTAGATATAGTTGTGATACAGTGATATCACTGCACATCATCAGGCATCTCTCATATTGTGAAGTTATACTTCATGACTGGATTGTCACTATTGCAACACCAGGGTACCTGCCTACCCACCGAAGAGAAGCCAACAAGCTTTGAAATGGTGCCATCTGGGTGGTGGTATCCGCTGAGAATAAATAACAGTAGTCTTCTCTACTGGTGAAGTGTTACTTATTCCAGGTAGTACAATACTATGGCAACTCGTTGTGAAGGCATTCATAATATGAGATATAACCAAAACAATGCCAATTTAATTAATTAATTTAACTACTTTGGTAGATGGCTACATTAAAATGATGCCTTTGGACTAACCTATATGTTAGTTAAAATTTTATCTTGTTATTGCAAAATAGATATACAAAAGAAATTTCCACAAATAATCAAAACTGTGAATATGAAAGTTGCAAATACAGAGCTTTTACTGTTTTTATTTAAAACTATTTATATAACATAACTCCACAGTTTGACTATTCCACTTTTATCACTGTACATGAACAACAAATTTAATCAGTAAATCTATCAATACAACAAGAATTTAATTTATTTAGCAATAAAGGTCAAAATATGCAAAGAAATCAGATTTGCTGTATCAGCAAATAAAAAAAAAAATTTTTAATTGTCTCTAAAACCTATATCCATCCTTACCATAGACTTTCCACCATCTAGTATTAAGTCACTTCTAGTATTAAGTGGGTGTACAAAAAATTGTAGAAGAGCAAGCTTTATGAGTAGTAAGGAGTATAATATTAGATAGTAAGCTCCACTGGTGATCACCAATGGTGCACATTATCTCCACTACCACCACCAAAGACTAGCGGTGATGAAAAGCACCACTGTTTCACTGAAGAAAACTAGCTCTTCCTACTGCTAATGCATAAGATATTGAAAGTACAGATCCACGCATACATTCCTCTAATCATCTACAACACATTTGGACATTTGTGTTGCACGTACACATACATACACATACCTTCTAATAATATAAGTAGTTGTGCATCATGATGTACATGACACCACACTAACATTCACCACTTTCATTATCTTATGTGCTACTCAGTAATTTTCCTATGATAAGTCTCTAAATTTCACAACTGTTTGATCATTAATGGCACGTTGTGCTAGTCAAACTTATGGCATTCCATGCTGGACTGGCAACCATCTTTGTATTCTTTGTACTTCTTGAAGCACTTTTTTTTTTAAAACTCCAAACACGACAGGTATTAGAACCTATAGTACTTAGTACCATGCATGGATTGAAGGTTGAGAGGATGAAAAAAGTTGTTGACATTAGACTTGAACTTCTGCAGATTGTAATTTTCAGGAAATATGTATGAAGGAAGGTTGTTCCAGAAAACGGCAGTTGAATAAATAAATGAGGAAGAAGAAAAGTTGGTTCTGCGAGTTTGAAGTTAGATAGTAAAAGGATGTTGACTGGATGCAGCACATGTCCAGACTGCTTTAGAAGAGAGTAGGAGAATTATAGAAGCCAATTCAGAAGAACAGTGCCCATGGAAGTATCTATAGAAAAGGCATGCAACAGAAGCAGACTGCCTATGAGACAGAGAGTAGAGAGACTCTATTAATTAACCTAACTGCCCTCTTTTGAATGGAATCTAGAATCCTGAGAGAGGCTTTGGGGGCACCACCCTAGATGTGGGATCCATGGTAGGGCAGTTTTGCGATTTGTACAGAGTGAACAGCTGTTTGGAAGAAAAGTAATGCTGAGAGTGAAAGAGAAAGCCAGTTTTTTAGATGCTTGTTTGTTTGTTTGTTTTAGAGTTTTATGGCACATTAGCATCTAAGGCTATAATGCACCAAGTCAAATTTTTTTAGATGCACAGGAAGCAATATTTGTAATATGTTTATGCCAAGAGAGATTAGATGCCAGGGTAATCCCCAATATGACCTTGCCTAGAAACCAGAGTGTCATCAAAGATAAACATAGGAGCAGAAGAATCCTATTTGTGAGATATAAGACAGGACTGAGTTTTAGAAGGATTGATATCAACTAAGTTATCTTTGCCCCACTGTAGAATTATCTGGAAATCAGCATTAACGGAATTGGTAGTGGATATTTGAAAAGATGAAGCTATTTGTGCAGAGCAAGGTTTCTCAAATTGGAAGGTGGAATGCAATGTGCTATCATCAGCAAAACTATGGATAAGATTTCTGATAAATGGAAGAAGGTCATTATTATACAAGAGAAAAAGAGTGGGAGAAAAAAGTGAACCTTGGGGAACACCAGCATTAGTGGAGAAGTTAGAAAAGAGAGAGCCATCTACCATCACCCGTAGTGAGCAATCAGAGAGAAAACTGGATACCCAATTACAAAAAACAGTTGGCAAACCATAAGATGGAAGCTTATTTAGAAGACCTTTATGCCAAACACAATCAAAAGCCTTTGAAATGTCAAGAGCAACTGCTTGAGCTTCACCAAAATTTTCCCACTGGATTTGTCCACAGATAGCTAACATAAGCCAGAACATCACCAGTGGATCGACACTGATGGAATCCATACTGGAAAACATGATGAGATGAAAAGTTTCTAGAAAGGTTAAGATTTGGCGGTTAATTGATTTCTCCATTACTTTAGAAAGAGCAGAAGTAAGTGCAATAGTGCAATAACTGGATGGGAGGGATTTGTCACCCTTTTTAGGAACTCACTGGATGTCCGCAAATTTCCAAGTAGAAGAAAAAAAACACCAGTGGAATAAGAGAGTGTGAAAAGGTGACACAGAACAGGAACAAGCTCAGGAGCACAGGTTTTAAGAACAAGAGGAGGATTACCATTATGACATGGAGCTTTCTTAGAATTATGATTGTTCAAAATCCTTCTGACATCCTTTTTTTTTTTTTTTTTAGGAGCATTAGCAACTAAGGCAATATTGCTCCGGGAATATGCGATGGTCATTCCCTTGACCATTCTGCATCCTCTGTATTTGGTGGTGATGGGCTCGAACCCCGGTCTAATCAAGAAACGCGTGCTACGCACCGCTGCTCCTTCCCACCTGGCTACAGAGGCGCCACATCCTTTTGATGAAAGACCACTGAATGCATTGAATGAAGTGTACTGGGAATGGTGAGAGGTAGTTTACCAAGGTCATCAATATACGAGTTGGAAGAAAAATAGGATGCTAGCAGGTCAGCTTTATCTTTGTCTGAAGTGGCAATAAAACCATCTGGCTTTGATAGAGGTGGGAATAGAAATGGGCAAAAATTGCAGCCAATAGCTTTTGCAAAAAACCAAAATGCTCAACTACATTTTTGGACAAGAAACAAGTTTTCTACTCTTAGCCTGTTCAAAATCTAGTTTGCAACTGCTTTACAATTGTTGCGAGCTTTGGTGTAGGCAGAAAATAAAACTGAAAACAAGCCAATTACGATATGCAACATTCTTCTCTTGAACAGCCTTAACACATTTATTGGAAAACCAAGGTTTAGAAAAAAGGATGAGATTTTAAGGTGGAGTGTGCAATAAAGGATTTCATCCCTACAAGAATAATTCCACTGACACAATCTGAGCAAACACTGACATCAGAAGATTTGAAATAGTAATCGAACTAAGGAAAAGAAGAAAAGAAATCTGGCAGATCATCCCATTTTACATTCTTGTGATGACAAACAACACGAGGTTGAGAATGGCCATGAGAGAAAGGTTCCAGTGGAGAAAAGCCATTACCAAACTGTGACCTGAGATGCCTAGAGGACCACTCACCTCGACCGTTTACACAGAAGGGTTGTGTGTGATAAAAATATCAAGCATGTTGGCTGTGTGGTTAGGATTGTCTGGTATTATGGTAGGTAAATGAATAATCTGTGCAAGGTCATTAGTAATTGCAAAAGCCTCGGCATCTCGACCAACTGGATCTGTGTAACTAGAAAACAGAAGCCAGCTGGAGTTGTGAACGTTAAAATCACCAAGGAAAATTACCTTACTATTAGGAAAGTTGGACTGGAGAAAGTCAAGTTTCAAAGAAAGGAAGTCAAAGAGTTCCAAGTTATTAGTGGAGTTGGAAAAACAATAAGAGGTAACAGATGAATTTAACAGAATGTGGTACAGAGATTTTAAGCCAGAGAGGAACAAAAAGAAGAGATTCAAAATTATTAAGTCTCTGACAGGGAATATTAGAATGGACATATGCACAAGCACCACCTTTGAAGTGAAAGGAATCATATAGCGAATAATTCAGACAATTGAGATGAGCAGTGGTTGAATCAACCAACAACTGGGATTCTGTCAGAAAAAGTACATTGTGTTTGGCAGACTGTAGGTGGAAAAGGACATCACTGAGATTAGAACTGAGACCAAATATATTTGTGAAATGAACAAGGAAGTGTTAAGATCTTTTTTGCAAATAAATTTGTTCTACTATTTTGACAATCCATGGTGTATTCAGAAGTAAGAAAAGGTGGTGGCGAAGACACTGTATGACGTAACAAAATTTTTGGATATGGCATTCACATGGTAAGAATATAACCAGCTCCTTGACATAACATTGCCTCAATAATGCCCTCTGCAAACACACTACTCAGACTCCCTCCATCACTATCTGGCAGAGTAGAAGCAGTGAGATTATACACTAGCTGATCCAGAAGCCTCCTAAAGAGTTACTAATAGGATTGGTCTGGTGGACTGTCTAGTAGCTGACCTGCAAACACTGCTTTAAAGCTGTACCCTTAAAATGTAAGGAAGATTAGATCTCACCGTAATCCATCATGCAGAGATGGGGGAAACCCCCCTGTGCCGTCAGACAACTAATGTGATCTATCATAACCTCAAAGATATCAATCATACCATATGCTGGAAGAGATGGGGTGATTGCTGGAGATTTCCTCTGGAGACTAAACATGTGTTCCACCACTTCAAGCCTCCAATAAGCAAAGTGATGGTATTGCACCAAGTAATGAGAGTTATCTACCACTTAGCATCAATCCTATTGTTTTGTAGAGACGGGAGATGTAAAACAATCCTATTGTTTTGTAGAGATGGGAGATGTAAAACAATCCTATTGTTTTGTAGAGACGGGATACACTTAAACAAAGGTGGTGCAAAAGTTTTTGCCAGTATTATTGAGGATACCTTAAAGGTTCAGGGAAACTGCTAGTTAGGGGGGATGTGGGCAATACTGACATGCGTTTATCTGATAATATTGGTCAATGTAACTCTTGCACATACCTTAAGAGTTCTTATCTGTTACCCCAACTGGACGTATTATCTAGATGTTCTGGGGGCAAAGCCATTTCACGTGAGCGGGTAGCTAATATCAGGGAAGAGAGCCTAAAAAACTTCAAGGGTTGTGTTAGAGTTGTTAAATATACAAGAACAGTAAATCTTAATTGTTTATACAGTAACATTAGAAGTGTCGTCAATAAAATGAGCGAATTCGAACTGCTGGTTAAAACAAGTAACGCTAACATAATAGGGCTTACAGAGACGTGGTGCCACCCGGAAATTGGGGATGATGAGTTTCAGTACGGCTTGTATAATGTATTTAGGAAGGATAGGTTAGATAGAAGGGGTGGTGGGGTAGCTTTCCCGGATTCAGACATTTCACATGCTAGTATAGAGTCTGTATGGTGTGAGATAGTTGGAAACAAAGGTATAATGCGAGTAGGAGTAATCTACAGACCTGGTGATTGTGAAGATTATGACAAAAGCTTCTACATGCAAATGGAATGGGCAAGTAAGCGTCAATGCCTTATTATGGGTGATTTCAATTTGCCTCTAATTGATTGGAGTAAATGGGAAGGAAACTCGACATGGGGAACAAAATTTTTAAATCAACTAGATGACTGTTATTTGTATCAACATGTCAGGGAAAGTACTAAAGAAAAGATATCCTAGACCTCATCATCACACATGAATCAGATGACATAACAGGGCTGACAGTAGAGGAACCAGTAGCAGAAAGTGATCACGGAGTTCCACGGTGGATGATGACGAGAGAGGTAGCAGAAGTAAAAGGCAAAGGAATGGGTTTTAATTTCAGAAAAGGAAATTACAATGCCTTAAGGTACTACATGGCCTCTATTAACTGGGTAGATATCGCGCAGAAAATGAATACAATTGAACTGTGGTACGCTTTTAAAACATTAATCACAGATGCCTTGAATGCATATATACCATTAAAAAAATACTCCACGAGAAGGGTTCCAAGTTGGATGAATAGTGAAGTTGCCGCATTACTTGAGCAGAAAAAGGTGGAATGGAAAGGTTACAGAGCAATAAAAAGTACTGAAGCCTATAACAGCTACAAGGTGATGTGTAATAGAGCCACAGAAAAGGTTCGACAGGCAAAGGCAGTTTATGAGAAATCACTAGCAAACAGAGCAAAGAGGGGGGATAAAGAATTCTTCACATATATAAATGCCAAGAAGAGCAGGACAAACCAGATCGGACCTTTACGTAAGGGAAAGGGGATAGTAATAAATACACCAGCTGCCGTTGCAGATGAACTCAACAGTTATTTTGCATCGATATTTACAAATGAAAAGCCTTTTGTGGCAATGGGAAATTGTGGGAGCGAAGTTAAAAAAATGTAATTAATGATATTGAAATTTCGCAAGATTATTTAATGAAAAAACTTTCAAGCCTACAGGCCGGTAAGGCTCCTGGAGTTGATGGAATATACCCTATAATCTTAAGAGAGGCGGCAAGTGAGTGCATTGAACCATTGAGGCTAATTATGCGAACATCACTAGACTCTGGGGAGATTCCCTTGGATTGGAAAAGTGCAAATGTAGCTCCCATACATAAGGGTGGCTCTAAAAGTGAAGTTGGAAATTATCGACCTGTCAGTCTGACTTCAGTAGTAGGGAAAATCATGGAGGCAATGATCAAGGGTGGAATTCAGGATCATTTGGATCGAATTGAAATTCTCAAGGATACTCAGCATGGTTTTGTAAAGGGAAAATCATGTTTAACAAATCTGGTTCATTATTTCGAAAGGGTCACTCACGAGCTGGATTTAGGGAATAATTTCGACATTGTTTATTTAGATTTCAGCAAAGCTTTTGACTCAGTCCCACATGAGCGGTTGCTTTATAAGCTGGAACAGGTTGGAATCACTGGGAAAATCCTTAGATGGATAGAAGGATGGCTTCAGGGCAGGAGGCAGAGGGTTGTGATAAATGGCTATTCCTCAGATTGGGTTGATGTAAGAAGTGGGGTTCCCCAAGGATCAGTATTAGGACCACTGTTGTTTTTAATTTTCATAAACGACATTGATGAAGGGATAGAGGGCGTGATGTCTAAATTTGCAGATGATATTAAAATTGGTAGAGTAGTTAATGATCACTGTCAAGCTGAGCTTCTTCAGAGAGACCTAGATAGACTTCAGGAATGGTCAGAAAAATGGCAGCTGTGCTTTAATCCAACAAAGTGTAAGGTATTACACCTGGGAAACAGTAATTCCAAAATAACTTATTCACTTGGTGGAGTTCAACTAAACCCAGTACTGGAGGAAAGGGACTTGGGTGTTACGATACGGTCAGACATGAAATTCTCTGAGCATTGTAAACAGGTTGCAAGGAAGGCCCATGGTGTCCTATCGATGATCTATCGAACTTTTGCAAGTAGAGATAGGGACGTGATAATCCCATTATATAAGGCTTATGTTAGACCACACTTGGAATACTGTGTTCAAGTATGGAGACCGCACCTAAAGAAAGACATCGAGCTTCTTGAAAAGGTGCAAAGAAGGGTAACTCGCCTGGTGAGATCGGCAAAAGGGCGTCCTTATGAAGAAAGACTTCGAATATGTGGGTTGCAGAGTTTGGAAACTAGACACCTTAGAGGAGATTTGATTGAGGTGTTTAAGGCTCTGAGAGGCATCAGTAAAATGAATGAGGACAAAATTTTCAAGATTATAAATGATGCTAGAACTAGGGGACATAAATTCAAGTTACTGGGGGAAATGTTTAGATTGGACTGCAGGAAGTTTTATTTTAGCCAGCGAGTTATAAATTACTGGAATAAGTTGCCTTCATGGGTGGTAGAGGCCGACAGTTTGGGGAAATTCAAAGGTCATCTGGATAGTACTTTCGGGTAAGGGAAGCGCATAGGATGATAGGTTTAATTTCCTTTTTATTTATTTTTTATTTTTTTTATTATTTTTTTTATTTATTAATTATTATTATTTAGTTATTTATTTTATTTATTTATTTTTTTTTTGTTTTTATCATTGTTTTGTTCGGATTTTTTTTTTTTTTTTTTTTTGGCTGGTGCAGCATAAGCCATAGGCTTTCTTGCACCATGCGGCCATTACTAATACTAAATACTAGTACTGCCTGATAACACTGAGGCAGCATTCCTCCATGTGGTGTGGGTGCAGCACCTCAGCCCCTGCTTACGTTAGTTTGCACATGGGTAGTCACCTCCAGTATGCTAGGTGCCATATTTCAGGATTTGCACAAGGGGGTTATACACAGGGTTACTAACAGTCTCACCATCATGAAGGTGCAAGCAGACAGAATTTAACTATCAAAAACCAACTGGAGTTTGCTGAAATTAGGTCCACTTGACTTGAGTGTCACCCGAACATCAGTTTCATCAGCATTTTAAACTCCCAGGCAGCAAGCAGAGTTTGGACCTTCTGCCATTTCTCATACTATTTCTGACTGGTTCTGAGAGAATGTCTTTTTCAGCCTCAAGGACTTGTGAACTGTTGATTCCTTCAGTCAACAATCTTCATAAAGAACTTGTTCTGAAGTCAGAAATGAATTACAGCACACTTTGCTCATTTGGACAATCTATCATGTGCACCTCACAGGGGTGTACTAAACATTTCACTGCACACACCCTACTTGCACATTATACTGTACTGATAATTGCATCTTCAATAATGAAAAAGTGTTTACATTCACTTGAACAGTCTCGTTATATATTCATTTTTTATATTTTCTTTAAATATTCAAAGATAAAATATATAAATATGTTACACACCTGGGTGAAAGGTATTGTGACCACAAAACACAAAGTTCCAAACTCGGTGTAGAAGTGAATTTTGTTGTTGCAATTCGAAGAAGACTCAGCCGTAACTCCTGCAACAGCTAACAACTCTCCACTGTTTGACCATTCCACTTTTATCCCTATATGTTTAAAAATAAAACTCTTTATGAATAAAACAAGAATTAGAATTCTATTTATTTAGTAATAAAGCTAAAAAGATGAAAGGAAATCAGAATTTTATATATTTTCAAATTCTAATTTCTTTGCATCTTTGTAAAAATATGCGAAGAAATTTATAAAGCAAAATAAAAAATACTGAAAAAACATCTCTATAATTATTATCATATTCTTTCCCACCATCAGAAGGTACCAAGCCAGCTGCCCCTTAAATTACACAAGATTGTCAACTATAACCACTAGGATGTGAAATTTATTCCACTGACAAGACTGACCAATCAAACTTTCCTCAAGTCCATTCTATTAATTTTTCTTAAATAGTCTGTATTTATGTCACCTCGTTTTTGTATCCCATTTCAATGGAAAATGAAATGGGACACAGTGCCTTATATACCTCAATCAGATGTATCTCTCTCACAAGAGGCCTAGTTTTCAAACTTCATAACCCACATCTTCATAGTCTCTCTTCATATGGATATCCCTTTGCTATTCTCAACTGACAAGTCGTCCATTTTTGGATCATTTCAAGACGTTCAATATAATTCTTTAGATGCAGCCTCCAGTCCTGAACACTATATTCTAAATGCAGTCTCACCACTGATTTGTATTTCAGGGCTCTAACTTCCTCTCCTTAGACATAAAAGTAAATCATATAGTAAATCATTGATAAATAGCATGCACCTTTCTGGGCACTTGCCTGCATTGCATGGCAACATTCATATATTTGATTGTATCATAACACCAAAATCTTTCCCCTTCATTTACACCATCCAGACCCCTCCCCCCCCAACAGTATATAAGTTATTTTCAGGTCATTATTTCCCAAATCTAGAATTTTACATCTGGCAGCATTAAAATGTAACTGCCATTTCTCATACCATCCATGAAACCTGTCCAAATCATTCTGAAGCAGCTCAGCCTGACTTGCATTGTTAATCACTCTCCTGACCTTCCTATCACCTGCAAGTTTCATCATCATATCCTTTATTCCCTTGTCTATATCATTCAAGAAATTCAGACAAGAAGTTTGACCCCAGTGCTGAACTTTGAGAGACCCCACTTATAACCCTAGCCCACTCTGACAAGCAACAACTTATAATAAACCTATGTGTCCTGCCTATTCAATATCTCTCAATCCCCCTTAGGATCTTGCCCATAATCCTAATACTCTCCAGTTTGTACAACTATCTCCCATATGGAAGGGTGTCAAAAGCTTTGCTAAAGTCTAAGCATATAATGTCAAAATTCCCCACCAGACTGGAAGGTATTGGCCCCATCTGAATCACTTATCATGTCATGGTCGTTAGTTGATGAACTAAATTTGCTGTTGGACCCAGCAGCAACTGCCTTCCGGCCACCTGGACTAGTGTGCCCTTGTCAAAATTTTTTCTTAAATCCAGCTCTTATGTAATGCATGTTGTTATCCATTTAGAATATTATACCTCTGAAGATCCTATAATGCAACCTTGACTATAGACTTATAGACTTCATGTCCTGTGCCACCAAGATCAAACTGACTGGTCTATAGATAATCCTTCATCCTTAACACCCCCCTTTATGGACTGGCAAAAAAGTGGCAATCTTCTTACCAGCATCTAGCCAATCTCCTTGTGCCAACTTCTCCAATTCAAGAATTTTGCCAGAATCCAAAAATAACTCCATGATTAAACATAATTGTTTGATGCACTCCTTTACTGTTCCCTTTAATATGATTGGGTTATATTATCAGTACCTAAAGGCCTTCCTAAATAGAATGAATGCACTTGTGGCTCAATGAAGGATGCCTTAAAAGTTTCTCATAACTCAATTGTATTTTCCTTCTTGTATATTTTGCTCCCAATTAAGAGAGTCGAAAAAGCTCCTTAGTTCACAATAATTCCCTTTCTTGAAATTAAAACTAAAATCTTGCATACCAAAATATCATTTGTCATTATCCACTTCAGGACACTATGATCACTTGCCACTGACAGTAATTGTGCCTATATACATGTGTAGGTAAAAACAGAGCAAGTATTTGTCAATAGTGACCTTTGTGAATTGTATCAATGGAGTTATCAGGCAGATAATTGAATACTCTGGAAATCAAACATTCAGATTTCAGTAATCATTTACATTTTGGATCAGCATTAAAATGTGTAGGTTTAAATTTCATAAATGAAAGGATATTTCATAAATTCGTTTTTTCTGTTTCCTGAAGACAGAAAAAAAAAAAAGTATGCTTAATGATGATCTATGCAACACTTAGTTCAAGTATTGGAAATTTAATGAAAAGATGGTAGCCTGGCTGTTACAGGTTTTCTGATTTTTAAAGAAAATGGAGGCATTCATATTTTATACCAATTCACTTCAAAATTTATTATTAATTTTATCTGAGAGCTAACTGAAAAAAAAAAAAAATGTTGTTGTTATTTGATTTTTAGGAGCATTAGCAACTAAGGCCATATTGCTCCAGGGTTATGCGGTGGTCATTCCCTGACCTTTCCGCATCCTCCATATTTGGTGACTCATGGGCTCGAACCCCGGTCTAATCAAGACGCTTGTGCTACACACTGCTGCATCTGCCCACCTGGCTACGGAGGCGCCAAAAAAAAAAAAAAAAAAACAGTAAGGAATCATTTCCTGTCATCAGTATAGATGGGAAGGGTATTAGATGGAAACAAACAAACATTGTTTGCTTGTATGTAAATTTAAAAAATGCTAAAACACTGAACTTTCTAGTAATACACAAAATTATTAAAAAGTTTTAAGTACTATTAAGGTCACAACGTACTATTAAATCAGCTTAACAGCATATTTTTATTATATTTGTAATTAAACAACCTTTCCCAAAAAGAACCATACCAACCTTTCAACTTAGTATGAATTATTATAGGAGCAATATCATCATAGTTCTTCATTAAATAGATTAAGCCATTCTGAAAACAAACAGCCAGGACGGAGGGCTTGGCATCATCTGTAAAGGAAAATGTAACTTATTTTATATATATATGTACTTTTTAACTTTTTAAAAAGGAGTAAGTGAGTGAGTGGAAAATGAGAGAGAGAGAAACTTAATTAAATATATTTATTATTATTATTTTTTTGCTTATCTATTACCTTATACTTAGATAAGCAAAAACAGCAATCATCTCCATGGCTTCTCAGCTCAAAATAAAATCACTGGAATGGCAAAATGCAGAGACATTGCATTTTAGCAACTGTTAAATGCAAACATTATGTGAAGCTAATGGTTTATCTTTGTTTCCATGTTTCATCCTAAAATATACACAACATGCCTTAAAAAAATTTGCAATACTACTTCTTCATTTTTTTACAATAATGCTACAGCAAAATGACAGGTTCATTGACATAGCATCTTGCTGCTATACTGTACTACCAGTCTTACAAATGCATTTAAAAAAAAAAGAGAGAGAATTTTACTTGGATTGTTCTGTGTGAACTAAAACAGCACAGAGAATGTCATTTCTTAGTGGCCCACTATACACTAATATCATCCTGAGCTATGTATTTCCAGCACTTCTGGAAGATTTTCTACGATCACACTTGGCGAGCAACAGTAAACAGTGTGTTCCAACTTATAATAATAACAAATGCAATATCATTTTTGAATATTTCATTCAAAAACATGTGTGACTTTTGACAAAAAATCTATGTGATATGGAGAAAAATGCATGCCATTTTGAGCTCATTGTACACAAATTACTAAAGGACACATTATTAATTTTGTATAGGATGGAACAGTAACTTCTTTTTCTTCTTCCTTCTTCCATTCATTTCATTAGGAGAATTTATGAAGAAATTCAGAGTAGTTGCTGAACTGCAGATGGACCCTGAGTTGCACAAATAACAATTAATCAATATATACAAAACATGTCTTAAAAAATATAAAGCATTAACATAAAAGCTGGTATTCAAAATGTTCCATTAATACATAGTGGAAAAGCAATACAATAAACTGAGATAACTGAAGGTACAACATATGTTCTTAATTTCTGCTTTTTTCTCAGCATTTATTTTCTTAAACCATTAATTTGGCTATGTTAATGCATGTTATTCTTTTTCAGATTTTAATACTAATAGTAACCATTTAGTGCAAGGAAGCTACAGGCTTTTGTTGCACTGGCCAAAAAAAAAAAAAAAAAAAAAGGGGGAAAAAAGTCTACATGAAAATACAAATTATGTGCTTCCCTCCTCACATGGGTAACTACCCAGTTGGTTGACCATTGAATTTATTCAAACCGTCAGCCTCAACTACTTATAAAGGTAACTTCTTCCAGCAATCAATGACTCACTGGATAAAAGAAAACTTCCTACAATCTAGTCTAAACTTCTTCCCTTGTAATTTGAATTTATGGCCCTTAGTTTTAGAATTCTTTATAACAGTGAAAATTATTCTGCCTTCAATCATTTTACTAACCCCTCACAGAGCCTTATAAACCTCAATCAGGTCCCCTCTAAGGTGCTTGGTTGGCAATCTCTGTAGCCCACATAATCGGAGTCTTTCCCCATATCACCCTTTTGCCGATCTCACCATACAAGTTGCCTGTCTTTGGATCCTTTAAAGAAGCTCAATATCTCTTTTCAGATGAGGTTTCCATACTTAAACATAGTATTCCAAATGTGGTCTTACAATTGCCTTATACAGTGGGATTACGACCTCCCTATTTCTACAGTATAATGTCCGCTATATCTAATACAGTTGGGGAAGGACGTTACGTGGTTGTTTTCCATTAAAATTATTACTATATTTAATACTTATCACATACCACATGAAATTAATAATATAGTTTATTAAGCTATTCACCTACACTACTATACATTAAGGTGACGTTTTGTCACCTTAATTCTATATTATTAATTTCACGTGGTATATGAGTGGCATTAAACCTAGTAATAACCTTAGTAGTTTGATAAATCATCGATAGGACACCGTGGGCTTTCCTGGCTGTCTGTTTATAGTAATAAGAGTAATGGCTGCCTGCCTAATAGTAATAATCTTAATGGTTTGATAAATCATCAATAGGACACCATGGGCTTTACTGGCTGCCTGTTTATACTGCTGAGAAAACTTCATATCTGCCCGTATCATAACTCCCAGATTCCTTTCTTCCTCTACTGTTTATAGTAATAATAGTAATGGCTGCCTGCATATAGTAATAATCTTAATGGTTCGATAAATCATCAACAGGACACCACAGGCTTTACACTTCACTGGCTACCTGTTTACACTGTTCAGAAAACTTCATATCTGCCTGTATCATAACTCCCAGATTCCTTTCTTCCTCTACTGTTTTTAATTCAGTCCCACTAAGTGTATAATTTATTTTGGGGTTGCTATTCCCAAAGTGTAAGACCTTGCATTTTGCCAATTAAAACATAGCTACCACTTTTCTGACCATTTTGAAAATCTGTTCAAGTCATCCTGAAGGAGCACTGCTTGACACTGATCATTAACAACTCTACCAATCTTTACATTGCCTGCAAATTTTGACAACATACCTTCTATCCCTTTGTCGATGTCGTTTATGAAAATCAGAAACAACAGTGGACCAAGAATCGAACCTTGAAGGAAACCCCACTCCTGATGTTACACCAATCTGGAGAATATCCATTAATATCCAATCTTCTATCCTGCAGTCACCCAGCAATCCATCTTAGAATCTTTCCAATTATCCCAACATGTTTCAGTTTATACAGTAACCTCTCTTGAGGGAGGGACTGAGTCAAATGCTTTTCAAAAATCCAAATAAACTATATCTCAAAATTGTTCTCTACATCCAGCTCATGAATAACTCTGTCAAAACAGTTTACTAAGTTAATTATTCATGATTTACCCTTAACAAAACCATGTTGTGTGACCTTCAGTTTACCATATCAATAGAAACCTCTCCCGAGTCCAAAGATGCTCTCATAATTAACCTCAGTTGATCAATAACTCCCTCATGGCCTCTCTCTCTCTCAAGGGAGCCTTATTTGCCTTTATGCTTGAAAGTTTTTCTAATAAACAGCCATCTGTAATTTTCTCAGCTATCAATTACAGAAGACTTCTACTCTATAACTTTTCCATAATAAAACTTATAAAATGGTATAGAATATAGAAGTGCATTAAAAGAATCATACTAAATGTGGAAGAAATCACAAAAATCCCAACATGCACACAAGTTAATTTAGTGGTAAAATAATTCCAGCTATTTCAGTAACTCAAAATCACAAGATAGAATTAACTTCTAAAACATCATTACTTTCTTGCTGATGGACGGCATCAACTCCCTCCTCATCAGTCTCCTCCATCTTGAATTTTTCACAAGACCAAGCCATGGCTGTAATGGACACATTTTCCTGGATACTGACTTGGGCTACGATGGATCCATGGACGTCAATAACAAGGACATGACCTCTGGTGGTGCCAAATAATACCTACAGTAATAATAATTCATTAAGTAAATCAGGCTATAAGTATTAGGTAATATTTAACATCACAAAAAACAAGAAAAAATACAGTATTTTAATATTATAAAATACAAGAAAAATACAGAGCTCAAAGTAAAAAAATACTGGTAATCTCCCCCATTCCATATCTAATGCCCTCTTGGAAATGCATCATAAGCCAGACCAACATGAGTCAGAATGTAATTTTCTTCCATAGGGGGGGGGAGTGGCATTCCTCCATGTGGTGTGGATGCCACACCTCGACCCCTGCTTACGTTGGTTCACAAATGGGTTGTGAACTTGTGCATGGAGGTTATACCCAGGATTACTTACAGTCCCACCATCGTGAAGGTGCAAGCAGAGGATTTGGCTGGAGAATGTCTGTGACAACCTCAATTGTACTATTATAAAACAAAAGGGGAGGGGGTATGTTTCCAACGGATATAACGAAAGAATTTAATGGAAAAATATAGACAAAAATTGTAAGTTCATTCAGAATTACAAATTAACGAATTATACTTGTAAATAAGGTAATAAATATAACCAAAAATTACAGCAGGGATCTCAAACTCATAAGGGCTCTCATGGGCTGCTCCAACTCCTCTTGGGGATAGGGAACCAAAGGCCATGCTAGTGTGAACATAATGCACATCAGTGCAACTTGTGCAGTGCAACAGCATCAGGGAAGCTGCTGAAGCAGCTTGCTAGTACTTATGGGTTTGAGTGAAGAAAGTGTATAAAGAAAAATTATTACCATCAGTTTCCAAATCAAATACTGAAAACAAATTCAGCAATAAAAGCTACAGTGTAATAAAGTCCTATAATTGTCAAAACACTTTTCAGCATAAAAATATGTTAGATAGATATATGTCAGAAGTTTTTGTACCAGAATGGCCAGTTATTTCCATATAAAATACAACTGTCCACTTAAACTGTAGACAATGGAAACAGATTTCACTACTGTCAACCAACATCAAACATCTTTTAAGATAATCAATAAAAATATCATAACATTACTGTCTGAAGAGGCTCATTTTGATTTGATCAAACAGAGCTTCTGTATATTGGGTATAAATTTAGAATACTTGTTCAATTCTCACAGCAAGAGGATCTTGTATTGGCTGCCAGTTATAATGCTCTATGAGTACTTTATAATGCTTTATGTTTATGTGTACCACCAGCTGTTTATGAGGCCTAATCAGAAAACCATGTTTTCTGATTAGGCCTCATAAACAGCTGGCCTAAGCAAGAGAACTATATCACCCATGTGCACAATTCTATTCATATCAAGGTTACAAACTTAAAATTTCCAAATCATACCTAAACCCAATTACAGTTCATACAATGCTGAAGGTGGATGTTAGTTGTTCAGAATATTGCAATATTTAAAGTGAAAAAGCAAAGGAGCAACAAGAACCTTAGCAAAAGTGTTTCAGAAACTTAAGATATACCTTGCATTGGTGACAATAATTGTAAACTATCAATTCCTGCTAGTGGTTATCACAACCTTTGAACTATCATAAAATTTAACACGTTAAATATACTAATCAACTGTAATGTAAATCAATCCACAAAATACCCTACAATAATAATTTCACAAAACAAAAAAAAAAAAAAACACAATGTTTGGCAAATTCCATTAAAATTTTTTCTAGTGATGAGTATGTGTTAAGCACAACTTATGAATAAATTATTTGGCCAATATGAAAATTAAATACATTATCATTATCAGCACAATAAAAACTATACCTCTGTAACACATACAGAACAGAAAGAAGTTATAAACTACTAAAAAAAAAAAACATGGATACAGAATACCATGCAAAATAAACATTTTCTAACCACAGCCACTGTACACTACAGTAAGTTTTGCATGTTTTACTCTTTATACATCAGACAAATGAGAGCATGCTTCATCAGAAAGAAAATTATATGGATTTCCAGAACATCTTTTACAACCAGACATTTAAATCATATTGAATGAATCCTTGTTGGCATCTATTCTTTTCAAATTCACACAAGCTTGAAGGAATGTAGAGGAACAGATCCACATGCCAGCAACATATGCATGAACAAAAGATATTATTTTTCAAGAACCCATATTCAGAAAAATAATGATGGTCTGAAAGTGCAGAAATTTTTATCCTTGCTTACAAAGTAAAGTGAATGTATTTCTGAAGCCTGCAGAAACTATGGTTGGCACTAGCCATGTCTTAAAATAGACACAGTAGTTTATAATTAAGAAAAAAATACACATTCTCACAAGAAACATGAAATATTTAAACTAATAAACAATTTCTACTGAGTATAAAGCAGTTAAAACATGAATGGAGCAAGTCCACTCTGGCTAAACAGATAGATCAGTGGTTTTCAACCGGGGGCCACAGAACACGAGGGTGCTGCAACAACATTCCAGGGGTGCCATGTAATTTGGGTTTAAGTTACTTAAAACTTTTTTTGATGTGAAAACATCTATGGCAGCATTAGAGTAAAATCGATTGGTAACAAAATTTTCTTCTGACAGAAATGATGCAATTGATTGGTAACAAAGAAAGCTGACCGCTTAGATTTTAAATGATGCAAATTACATCACTTCCTGTTAGGTGACTGTTAGATTTTAAATGACACACATGGCATCACTTCCTAAATGGTGCTAATGATGCTAACTCAGTCACTAACATTGATTTGGTAGAGTAAGCAGTGGGTAGTAATATTAAACAAAAATAATATGCAAGAATAAAAGCTTTTCGAAGCCACCGAAAAAGTCTCTTTGTGTCGAAAAGGAACGAGTTCAAAAATATGGAGAACGAAAAAAATGCAGACTTTAATAATAAAATCTGCAGACTTTAATAATAAAATCTGCAGATTTTACTAAAGAATATTCTTTCACACAAGACCATTTCATTGCTTAAAATCTGAATGACTTTCATTCAAGAATGCAACAATAAAACAATCACTTCAACAAACAATAACTTCTTGCAGTAGTTTTTGGTTATGACATCATACTAGTCTACAAATGGATTTTGCTAACTATTGAATTGTAAAAATACCTATAAAAGTATTTTGAAGATGATTAAAACTCCAGTTGACGAAAATTGAGAGACATATGCAAGAATAAAAGCTTCAAAGTCACCGAAGAATATTCCCATGTCAACAAAAGAATGAAAAAAAAATGCAGAGTTTAATAAAATCTGCTTCTCAAGATTTTGATCAACATCAACCTTCTACATTGACTTCTCATCAAGAAGCTGGACAGCTGAGATCACAAAATTATATTCAAGAACTTCCAGAAGATTTAAGTTCAAGTGAATTACATGAGGATTTTCAATTGATTCCTGAACTGGCTAGACAGAGTATACTGCAACAACCAGCTCCAACTTTGAGGGACCTGCTAGAGCAAAGGCTCATCGGTTTGCTACGGCTAGCGAAATCAATTTAGAAGACGTATCAATCACAAGAAGAAGTACGAGTGTTTTGATGAATAACAACAGAATGATCTCGGCTAAACAAAATAATTTTTCCCTAATACCGGCTTGTGCCATTACCATCCATAAATCTCAGAGAGGTACTTTCGATTCCATAATTTATGAATACAAGAAATGTCACAAACAACAACTAGTTTATGTTGCATTATGTAGAGTTTTTTTTTTTTTTTTTTTGGTAGTTGTTGTCGCATCGGCTTCTGTGGCCATAATGCACCTCCCAAGGTTTTTGCAGTACTTTGATCCAAGCCCAAGGTGGGATTCGAACCCGCGACCTTTGGGTTGCCAGGCAGGCACTTTACCCACCTGGCTAGCCCGGTCGGCATTATGTCAAGTTACTGATATCAATGATCTTTACATTATTGCTGCAAATGGAGAAAAGAAATTTTATCATGGACCGAGAAATGCTACATCCACTCTTGCCCTTCAAGCTGAAATGACCAGGTTGTCGAGTAATCCTCTATTTACCATGCAAGATGCTTTATACGAGTTCATCAGTAAACAACAAAATCTTTCCATTCTAACATTAAATTGTCAAAGTTTACATGCTCACAGTGATGATCTCACTGAAGCAGTTGTGCAACAATCCAATTTACTTCTACTTTCTGAAATGTGGCTAAATAACAAAGAAGAAGTAATCAATACCTAACTTCAATTGTGTCATTCAATTCAAACGAGAAGATCAACAAGCTGGTGGTGCAGAAGTTTATCATAAGAGAGAAAATCATACTCATGTTGTTACTTCTCATATGGAAGTGATTTATCGACAAACTGTTGGCAAATCTGTGAGTGCTAGACCTGCTGGAGACATTTGTGCATCTGAATGCCTTCTTCCTGATGATCAAACAATAGAATTCATTTACATTTTACCTAACCAAAAGATCAAACACATCATTGAATTCATCCATTTCAGTTTACTTCCTTACATGATTGAAGGAGCTGCATTGCTACAACAATTTTCTCATAAGAAATGCAACCGAATACCAATGATACTTAGTGGAGATTTCAACATTAATTTTGCAGATACTCAATCCAAACCTCTGACTGATTTCTTAGAAAATAAATTTGGACTAATGTTAATACTTCTAGATCAGTATTGACTACTAATCATGAACTATAATTGATGCTGTGCTTCAAAGACATTTACAATCTCTTTGCAATCTCAAGCGCATGTATCATATTTTAGCTATCACAAACCCATTGTAAGTAAATTACCTATTGAACATGTATTGCAACCTCAAATTCATGAAACTGACGAAAAAAAATAAATGCTTTAAAATGTTAAATGTGTTTGAATTCTTTTCATACTAAACCCCTTTAACCTCATCCAAGCCAGGGATGTTTTCACATAAAATAAAACATATTCGTGCGTACAGGGTGTTTTGTTTGTACACCTTGTCTCAAAAGGTGATATAGTACAAACAAAATTTGTTTGTACACCTTGTCCCGAAAGGTGATATAGTTGGTCTCAACTATATTTGAGATACGTTATTATTTGGGATATGTTAAATAAAAACTCGATACCGATTAATTATACGAAGCTACCTATTAGAGAAATTTTTCACTTAATTAAACTGTTAGTTGAGGCCAACTATATCACCTTTCGAGACAAGGTGTACAAACAAATTTTTGGATTACCAATGAGTTTGAGCCTTCAGTGGCTTAATGTCAGAGATCTATCTCTCAACGATTGAGCACATAACTTTTCAACCCCGTATCACATACTATGAGAGGTATTTAGACGACGTTCTAGTTATTACTGATAGTAGTACTATCCAAGACATTTTACATTCGTTTAATAATATTCATTCTAAACTCAAATTTACATTGGAATGGGAGGATACGGATACAAAGTCATTAAACTTTCTAAATTTCACACTTACTCGGGACTCGAATAAGATCCAATTTAGCATCTATCGTAAACCTACAAACACCGGTATGCTTCTACGTTATAATAGCTATCACTCGTTCACCTACAAAAGATCGATTATCTTTAATCAATTTCTAAATGCCTATAAATATTCAACAACGGAACCTGCTTTGGGCTCAGAAATACAAATATTAACTAGCAGGTTCTTAAACAGGGGTTATCCCCTTGCCACAATAAACTGAATTAGGGTACATGCTAAAGATAGGATACAAAATACTACACCAACCAACAATAGTAATATCAAAAAATACTTTATTTCTGTCCCATATGTTGAACAGTGGCACAAACAGCTTAATAGATTCTTTAAAGATACCGAATTTAAAATTGTGGCCAGGCCAATATGGAAATTACACACTATACTGAACAATCGCTCAGTTCTTTCTGCATTTGCAACACAAATTAATGACCTGGTATACAACATTTCTTGCGGTGATTGCGACTCGTCTTAACAAGGTTCAACGCGTTTTTCTCTGAATATTCGTGTAAATCAACATGAAGCCTCAGTTCGTGCTTCTCATTCAGCAGCGTCAGAATTAGCCTTTCATGCCATTAATGAAAAACATACTTTTTTATTTAATGAGGCCAAAATACTTAATGTCCAATAATTATACGCAACTATTAATTGCAGAAACCATAGAAATTAAATTACACGATAATTCTGTTAATGTTTGTCGGCCATATTTTATCTCCGATGTGTGGACTTTTACACGCATGTACGAAGACAAATAATCACTATTTAAGTTTCATGTTCAACCCCATTCGGTAATTTTCATTCTTATGATCACGACATACAGTCAAAAAGCATTGTCAGCTTCAGGAAGGAAAATCGTTTTGTATATTTTCATTAGATTCTTTTTAATATTTTTAATTGCGCTAAATTGATTTTTAATTGTGTTAAATTGGTTTTTAATTATTTTTTGCTCTAATGTAAGTTTTTCGTTTTAATTTCTGGAGAGTATCATACGGAAGTGTTCTACGTACTATATTGAGGTCAAATTTGAAGTTGATAGCCTAAACAAATTTAAAGCTCAACTGGACAGGTATTTCGAACGAACGGAGGGGTGAAATGGGAGAGGGTTTTTTTTTTTTTTTTTTTGGCTGATGCTGAATAAGCTTGCTTTCTTGCATCATATGCCTCTACTAATGCTAATGCTAATGCTAATGCTAACTCCTCTTGTTATTTTACAAATATTAATATCAACGTAAAACATATTGAGCATTACAGCTCTGATTCATACTACCATAACTGCATATAAAAGATCATATTGCTGCTGACTATAAAACCTGATATTGTATTTGAAAGGCAGCAACATTTTGATATAAAATGCTAAATTTGGAACTGGAAAGGTTTAAAAACATTGGAGTAACTTTTTTATCCTCTGCAACTGCAGAGAGATTAAAAAAATTGTACACAGGGTTATTCAAAATTATGTATAATCATTTTAAATTGCTCTGCATCTTAGATACCACAATGAATTTGTATAGAAATGTTTGCATTTTACAGCTATGACATGATCTTAATATGCTAATGTTTTTTTGAATAAACCAGTAACTGATCACAATGGAGAAAAAAACAACTGACATTTGATTAAATAAAAAATATTTAAAGTAGTTTTTGGAAGTATGAAAATGTAAAAGTCAAATGTTGGATGTAAAGAAATGTTAAAAATGCCCAGGCTGTTAGAGATACCTATGAAGGGGATCTCAAAACAACTGAAAAGTCAAAGGCAGCAATCTTGAGAAATGAGGATGAGTCTATTGAGTGTTCTTAGAATTTTAAAGAATATAGAGTGAAAACTCAATACACCTTAATTGTTCAATGTAATTCAGGAAGATAATACAGATTGACACATGCAATTTGAGTTTTACTGTCATAAGGCAAAGGCCTTATGACAATTACATTCTGAAAAAATTTTCAGAATGTAATCGCATGATCACACAAAGAAATATTCAAACTAAATTCGTATGTGAATTGTTACAACTACTGTATGTATGGATGGATTGATTCAACGATGGTGGTTAGCTGTGATAGTTGCTATTATATGTGCTCTTGTTAAAAAATGTTTACAAATATGGTTTTAAAGTGCTTACTTTAAATACTCTTGTGATACACGAATATATTCTGATAAGGTCTACTAAGTTTGACGATTTCTAATCAAGGAAAGGTAATATTCAAGCTAGATTTACGATAAGTCTGTTTTGGCACTGAGAGCATTCTCTGTTCTAATAACTGTCAGTTCCAGCTGCCTATGCTTTAGCATAGTGCTAATACTTCAAAATTTGAAGAGTAAGATTTTAAAATCTGTAAGGTATGGATGAATGGGGGCTTAAGATAGGTGGAAGGGTATATCGGGCTGATTAGTTTCATCTAAGTTTGGAACAAAATATCTTCTTATCGGAAAAGATATATAATTTTAAAGAATTTTTGAATTATATAGTAAAGGCCTATACAGCCATTTTTAACAAAGGAAGAAGGCTGGTATATGGTTATAAGTGTCCTCTCATAATAATAATAATAAAAAAAAATTGTTTATCAAATGGAGTCAGATACACACAGGGCTGATCTCACATGTTAAAAAAATTGTGGCGTTGAACTGAAAGAGATTGGAGGTTCTACGAACCTTGAAAGTGGTGCTAAGGAGTCTAATCTCACTGTTGGTATAGAGACCACTAAGTCTGCAAATTTCAAACATAAATTAAAGAAGAATTGGAATTCTTCGTGTAAGCTAGAATTTCAGGATACAAGTATATCTCAAGCTAAACTGTCACTTGAGTCAAAGCAAAGAATCTTCTGAGGCCTCTATCTCCGGAGGTGTAGGTGAGATGTTGGAATGGGAGGAGGTTCTCTCGGGTAATGCTATCATGTTAGCAGAATTGGATAGTGAGGATAATAGAGATAAGGACATTGCACTTTTGACACCAAGTAGATCTGAATATTCCATCAAAACACGTTGTCAAAGGCAGATATGCTACGGTGGGGAAGAAAGTTCAGTTGGATCACTGTGTTCATCGTGCAGTAGGTCTCCTGTTTTAAGACAAAATAATAAGAGGAAAGTCAAGATCAATGCACTTAAAAATGATTGGGATAAGGAATTACGTAAAGTTAAGAAAAATGTTCAGAGTGATATTTTATTTTATTTATTTATTTTTTATTTTTATTAATAACAAGATACACAACAGGTAACCATTAACAGTGTATCTGAATATGGATTTGGCTGAGAAAAATGAAAATTCTTCAGTTAAAATTGAGATAGGGAACAACACTGAAGCGAGTATCTTGTCATCATGTTCAAAAGAAATTAGGAACAAAAATATGAATTTTAATCCTGCTGTCCAAAAACATGACTTCTTCTGGGGAGAGAAACTGCCTTGCGCAGGTAGTGATAATACTCATAGCTTTACAGAAGTAACATTTAAATTACACAAAGATTTGGAAGATTTTCTTTTTGCCAAGGAAAGTGGTATCAATCAGGGCTAGATGGGATCTTCTTGAAGCCATGGTTTTGGAACTTGGAATACAGAATGAGAAATTTAAGGAACAGATACAATGTATGCATGAATCTGCTCAGAATTATAGGCAAGATACGGATAACTGACAAAAATTTGAAACTTTATAGTAAGAGTGATGTGACTTCTGTTGCAAAGGACGTTGACTTGAAAGTGAGTTCCTCAGACGATGAAGCAGCTAGATCATATAATGATGAGCATGTTTTATTATAATTCAAGCTAATGATGACTCTGTACTTAAAAATAGTGAAGATGTCCAAATTGCTGTAGATAAGGAAATGAGAAACTTGTTGAGAGGGATCAGGAGATGGAAGGTAAGAAAAGTATTTGATCGTGGCATTGTTTTAGAGACGCAAACTAAAAAAGACATAAAAGAAATAAAAAAGTGCAAACAATTGACACGGCTTGGATTAGCTTTTGTATTTCCCAAAAGACCTGGAATGAAGTTAATTGTGTATGATGTTAGTAAGGAAGTTCAGAAGGATGATCTTCTACGTGGCACGTTTGAGAAAAATCTTTTGCATTTGGGACTGACAAAAGAGAAGGTGGTTGCTGAGGTCACTGTTCACTTCATAAATAAAAACAGGAGTAATTCTGGGAATAACTGGATTTTGGAGGTTTCACAAAGAATTAGAATGTTTCTAATGCAACAGCAGTGCTTGTTTGTTGGATTTATGTCATACAGGTGAAACGATTTCTATCTTGTGACTGTATGTTACAATCGTCAGGGTTTTGGGCATACTACCAAAACATGTAGACAACGAGATACTATATGCAGCCACTGTGCTGGGAAAGGCCATACATATAAAAATTGCAAAGACATTAACAAAGAGGCTGCGTGTTCGAATTGTATTGCTAAAAATCATGTGGGTGACCATTCTATTCATAACAAAAAAGTGTCATAACTATGGTCAGTACACTCACAATATAAGTTCATTTAAAAGTTTGAAAATAATGCAGCTGAATGCGCAGCATTCTCGATCTGTTGCGGATGAAATAAAAATTGTATGTCAACAAGAAAATATCGATGTTGCTTGCATCCAAGAACTTATTATGTGAATGATAAGATAGTTGGTTATCCCCTTTTCTGTAGGGTTCATATATAATGCTTGTCCAGAAGTGAGAGCTGCAATAATTGTTTTTAATTCTGATTTAGTATTAACCAAAATTGAATCCTTATGTAGCTATCATGCGGTTTGTGTTAACATTCAGTCTACTGTTGGTGTATTTGTATTTGTTTCAATATATTTTAAATACAACTCTTGACATTTGGCCATATTTAGTTTATATGGATAGTGTTCTTGATAAGCTAGGAGATTTGCCTGTATTGTTTGCAATTGATTCTAATGTCAAGAGTTCACTTTGGTTCAGTGGCATTACTGATGATAGAGGGAAGACTTTAGATGATATGGTAGTGGAGTGGAAGCTTATGGTTCACAATCAACCTGGGGAGGAGTCCACCTTTTAGACAGTAAATGGTGAATCAAACATAGATGTAACTCTTACAAACTCAATTGGTGCTAGATTTGTCTGTGGATGGAAAGTCAAATCTGACTGTATATTGGGTGATCATCGTGCGATATTTTATGAAATCAATACACATAGGAAAAACAGTGTTGGCTTGAATCAATTACGGCGCTTTTCTGTTAAGCATGCAAACTGGAATAACTCTGAGAAAAGTCTTCAGCGGGCCATGACTGGGACCTCTGAGTTATCTAACATGACAGATGAGAACTCTGTGAGGTGTTTGCAAAAACTTATCTATGATGCACGTGTAGCTGCTATGAAACGAAACAGAAAAAACATAGACCAGTTAAGTGGTGGACACCTCAGCTTACTCTATTGAAAAAACAGTAAGGCTAGAAAGCAATTTCAGAAGAGCAAACGTAGGGAAAGTGCCTAGGAAGCTATTTGATTAAAGAAAGACTATCAATGTCTTTGCAATAAGTATATCCATGCTATCGCTAAACAGAAATATGACTGCTGGAAAATGTTAGTGAAAACAGCAGGAAATAATGACCCTTGGGGATTGGTTTATAAAATTTGTACTGGCAAATTCAGAGCAACTGCTGATGTTATATATTCTATTGGCAAGGGTCTACTGGAGGGAGAGGTAATCAAAAAGTTCTCTAATTTTTATTCGAACAAATTTTTACAAGTTTTTAATAACTGTCTAAGAGATGGTGTATTTCTGTCTCCTTGGAAGGATGCACTGCTCAAGATTATCCTAAAATCTCCAACCAAGCCAACCAGTTCACCTGTTTCATATAGACCTATTGCATTGCTTCCTGTCTTGGTAAAGTTTATGAGAAGCTTTTAGCCATGAAGATTGCTATCTACCAAAGAAGTAATATTGGCATTTCTAACAAACAATATGGTTTCACTTCTGGTGTAGGTACTGAGGATGCGCTTCACTCTTTAGTTCGCAATGTTCGGGAATTGAATTATAAATATACCTTGGGAATTTTTGTAGACTTTGCTGGTGCCTTCGATTCCATTAGTTGGGACAGTTTACTGATGATGTTGTGCATGGCTAAATGTTCTTTTAATATTTTCTCTATAGTTAAAAATTACTTTAGGGATCGCACAGTAACAGTTAAGTCGAATTTTGGATCAATTATGCGTTGTGTGACTCAAGGCTGTCCACAGGGATCTGTCTTTGGTCCTTTAATGTGGAACTTGGTTTTGAAAGATTGGCTCAAGAGAGAATTTGACCACTCACACAAACAATAGCTTATGCAGATGATATGGTAATACTTGTGCATGGAAACACCAGAAAAGAGCTTGAAATGAGGTCTGATTACATATTGAAAGAATTATGCAAATGGTGTAATTTACATAGGTTGACAATCTCTACATCCAAAACTAAAATCATGATGCTGAAGGGTAAATTGGCTATTAGCAGACCTCTGCTCGTAAGGTTAAATGGTATTCCTTACACCAGGTGTTAATGATTAAATACTTGGGAATATATATTGCTAGTGGCTTGAACTTTATCCTGCATATTAACTATATATCAGAGAAAGTGAAGAAATTTATTGCAATGATCTCAAGAATTACAAGGGTAGAATGGGGAATAAAGAGAAAAGCACTCCATTTGATTTATGATTGCATTTTTCTGCCAATTGTTATGTATGGTGCATCAATCTGGGTTGGCCATGCAATCAAAGTAAGCAACACCAGAAAGCTCTATTCTATTCATCGAATTATGTTACTCGAAATGGTTATAGCCTGCAACTTATGGCCTGCAGAATCATAACTTGTAGCCTGCAGAACGGTTTCCACAGAAGATTTGCAAGTGTTAGCTGGCAAAATGCCACTTGATTTGCAGTTAGTGTTAAGAAGCCTATCCTTTTATTTAAGAAGAGATATAAAATCCGAGTTGCTGAGCATTGAAATTAACACTTTAAATGACTTGAGAAACAAAAAGAAGAGGATTTGGGAGCTCCTTTTACAAAAATGGCAAAACAGATGGAATTGTTTGGAAAAAGGTAGAATAACATTCAAATTTTCCCTTATGTTAATGGTGTGAATTATATTAAACCAATCTGGTTAGTACCAAATCTACATTGTACATTCTTATTAATGGGTCATGGATCATTTTGTGCTAAACTGAAGTGTCTTGGAATTGTAGCAAGATGCAACTGTACAAAGGGTACTAGGAAAGTTTTGCAATACAGCTTTGTTTATTTAATTTTTTCAAAGTAATTTCCTCTACATTCAATACACCTCTCCATCCTCCGAAACCAATCTTTAAACCAGTTCTGCCAAGTTTCACTAGGGAGTAAAGCACACTCGTTGTCCCAAGCCCGTAGAAGGTCCTCATCACTGGAAAACCGCCTCCCTTTTAGCTTCATTTTCACATGCGGGAACAGTGCAAAGTTGCAGGGAGCAAGGTCTTGACTGTAGGGAGGGTGCTTGAGAAGTTTCAGTCCTGTCGTGGTCAAATATTCGGTACAGGCTTTGGCGCGGTGAGCTGGAGCATTATCGTGATGGAGGTACCAGGTGTCCATTCTTGACTTTGGCCGCAGGTTCTTCATAGATCCAATGACTTTAGGCAGGCATTGTTCAGTATACCACTTAGCTGTGACTGTCTTCTGCGTGTCCAAAACGACACGTTCCACAATTCCACTCGATTTGAAAAATACAGCTATCATTTTCTTCTTTACAGATCGGGATTTTCTGACAATTACGGGTGTGTCGTCATCATCAAAGACCCAAACTTTGTTTTGAGCCTTGGTCAGCAGATCGTAATAGTACAGCCAAGTCTCATCACCTGTCACGATGTTGTTCACATACCGAGATTGTCCCTTATCAAACTTTTTTAACATCTCCTGGCACCAAGTCACACATCGTGTCATCTGCTCTTCAGTCAGTTGATGCGGCATCCAGAGAGAACAAAGTTTCTTCACGTGCAAATGATCTTGCAGAATCGAACGAATTGATGGTGCATTTAGGCCCAAAGTATCCTCTATCTGTTGGTAGGTCACTCGCCTGTTTTCGTCAAGCATTTTCCTCACAGCAGTAACGTTTTCCTCAGTAACTGACGTTAGTGGCCTTCCCGGCCTCTCAGAATCCTCCAGAGTGAAATTTCCCCTTTGGAATTCTCTATACCACCTGAATATCGTTGTAGGATGTGGACAATCATCATCTAGTGCAAGAGTCATTTCTTCTAAGCACTGGTCTGTGGTTAAACCACGCACGAAATTATACCGCAAAACTGTCCTTATCTCATTTCGTGACCACGATGCCATCGTAAGCACTTTACACTCTCATTACTAATGAATAACTGAGCCCATCGACTTGGCGCGGCGGCTACTATGCACGTATGAACATGTCTCAACATGCAGCAACAAGCAGCTTCCTGTGATTCATTGTTGCGTCATATTGCAAAACTTTCCTAGTACCCTTTGTACATGTGGTGATCTGGAAACATGGGTACATGTTGTGTTTAATTGTTTGGAATATGCTGATTTACATTTGGATTTATTGAATAATGTTGATAATGTAACTTGTCTGGTGGATGGGATTGAGCCATTATTTATTAAAACAAGGGACAATTTTATTGCCTTTCAAAATTTTGAAAATTCAGTTTTTGTGAGAAGGAATATACTTTTGCAATTGGAAGAGTTAAGGTTGAATAATGAATGAATTGGTGGACTGTACCCTCTTCTTTACATGGAACGGTATGTTATTTTTTTATATAGGAACAGAGAAAATTCTTTGCAGAGGTGGACAGGATGTTGGTACTGTTTCCTTAATGGGTAGGTGTCCACTTCTGCTCCTGCCAACACAGTTGGCAAGAAGCCTTAGTTGTTGTTTTTCTTGGAATTGATCCTGCAATAACACCTTCTTACAGCTTGGTTTTGCTGGTTAATATGAGTAACTTCTGTTGAGCTTTCTGACTGCTGGTAGATGGCTGTTCATTGAACTCTTTATCTTTTGGAGAATACCGGCAATGATCAATCTCTGGGATGTGATGCTTGTGCTCATCTGTGAAAGTGTCTCTTCATCAGTTTCTGCTGTAGCCTACTTGTCCAGCTCATTGTGATGATCAGTCTCTAGGATGTGATGCTTGTGCTCATCTGTGGACAGTGTCTCTTCATCACTTTCTGCTGTAACTTACTTGCCAGGTTGTTGTGCTGTAGCTGAGGGGATGACCATTGCACAGTATAGTTGATTTGTAATGTGAATGTGAAATATGTATTGTTAATAATTGTATACTGTACTATACTATTTCTATATGTATGGCAGATTTGCCAGATTTTTTTGGCTAGGGGCCACTTTACTCAATAAACGAAAAAAAAAAAAAAATGTACGTATGTATGGGATTCTGCTCTTGTCAGATAATCAGACTTCACAATTTTAATGAATAACATAGTCTTACAACAAGAAATACATTTTTGGACACAGAGGTAAGTATTATTTGTACATTGGTAGGAAAATGTGGATTTTTCCAACCACATTTTCACACCAATATCCATGCCTATCTGCATAATGAAGTTCATCAATAATGAATATATTGTTGTACAGGTGCATGTGCAGGAGGGGCATTCCTGAACATCCTCTAAGGTCTAAAGACTTTACACCTAAGAGCACGATGGTTTATGACACTACACTGTATCTTAAAGATAAAGTGTACATTATAAAACTAGAACACTTCCAGAATTTAATATGCATAAAACTAGGTGAAAATAAAACGGAAAGTCCAGGGTGAGCCTAAGATTTTCTAAAGGAGAGGGCTAAAGTAGTGTTCTAGGGAATCATTAAGCTTTAGTCATTATGTAGCAGTAAAAAACCACATGATTCTGATAATAAGGGGAGCTGTAGCCCATTATTATCAAATTATTGCCCCTTATTGGCCCCCCTACCCAGGACCATCTCTGAATGCACAATTATGATACATAATTTATAGGAGCTTTCAGCAACCCAGCTTCCTTCATAAACTGAAGTCTTACAAGCTGCATTGATGGGCTTATAACACAATACATGAAAAAAGGATAGTTGGGCCCCCTTCTCTGAGCACAACATACACCAGAATCACATGACTAAACATGAAATAATGTGCCTCTCTCCATGATCAATACCTAGAAATTGATCATGGAGAGAGGTCAATAAATCATAACTAGAATAAACAAATAGCATACACTTTAAAGAGAGAAATTGTTCAAAATAAGATATTATTTGTTATCCTTTGATAACTAACAGTGTTTGTAATATAATATATTATATATTGTACAAATTACTATTAAAGCAAATGAAACTTAAACAGAAAAATATGCTTTGCTCAATTCAACTCAAAAAAAAAAAAACATGATGGCTGAAAATCAAAATGTTTCAGCGAACTTTTTTTTCTTTTTTTTTTTTTTTGAGTTGAATTGCATGAGTAACATAAATTAACAATACCAGCTATATTCTAAATCCTGAAATAACCATTATAAGAATGTAACAGCTATGTGAATACGACAAAGAAAGGAGTTCCGGGTCAGAATTACACATTATATAGGGTGTGACAAGTTGGAGAAAAGCCAAATAAGAGATAAAATATATGACTCTTGACTACCCAAATAAATCACTAGAAATTATAACAATCATTATTAACACAAGTACTGAATTTTTTTCTCCGTCTTTCATGAGACATTTTTAGAAATTTCATTTACATGAAAATTTTATTTGCAGCAAAGCCCTTGGAAATTTCAGTTTGATGTTGTTTTCTAGGGAAATTTTTGGAAATACATATCTTTAAAAATTACAGGCCTAATATAAAAGATTAAAAAACACTTGAGCATTTCATGGATGATTAAAGCAGGCCAATATAATAAGATACAGGAGATAAAAATTCCAGAAAAGTTGTTAGAATTAGCAATGGCACATGATGCAAGAAAGCAATATAGCATCAGCCAAAAGAAAAAAAAAAAAAAACACTTATTTCACCCATCCACTAGCTCCAAATGTTTGTCAAGTTCTGCCTTGAATCTATTTAAGCTATCAACTTCTACAATGATAGATGGAAGTTTGTTCCAGCAATCAACCACCCGCTGGCTAAAGGCAAACTTCCGCACATCTATCCATCTTTCCTCAATTTGAATTTATGCTCTCTCAGGCGATTATTCTGAGCAAGAAGAAGAATCCCATCAGCATTGAGAATGCTCAAACCATTCAAGGCTTTATACACCTCATCAGGTGTTAAAAACATAGGTAGCAAAAGCATCTGAGAGCAATAAAATGAAATTAACCTATGTCAACAAAAGAGCAAAGGGAGAGGGGAGGGAGGGAGGGAGGGATTATTTCTACAATATACATACAGCATTATTTCAATAGCAATTCAACATTATGTATAAGAAGCTGTATAAAAATATAATCCACAGGACAGACTAATAATATTTTATTGCAGAAAGCCTCAACTATGTAAGATTCAAACTATGACATTGGTTAGTGCATTTGCATCATTACCATATAGGTGAATTTTTTTACACAAACCAATGTTTGTACACTGGCATCATTATTGTAACATATCATAGTTTGAAATCTTTCACAACAAGTTGCCCTCCTTATAACTTCATATTAGTAATGCTTCCCCATTACAGGAGAGAAGAAAGTGAACTGAAAATAAGCAACTACTGTTACTTATTTTCTGTTCAGTACCACCACTCAGACAGTACTGTGTCAAAGCTATTTGGCTTCTCATCAGTGAGCAGGCTGATACCGCTTATACCTCTGGGTACCCACACACATACTGATCAGACACCAAATAGTTTCGAAGCAGTGCTGTGTGAGTTATGGTACTCAACTGAAAATAAGTAATAGTAGTCTTCTCTAATCGGGAAGCATTAACTATTTGAAACATAAGGAGAGCAACTCGTGAAAGATTTTGCAATATGAGATGTTACAATAATGATGCCAATATACAAACATCGGTTCATCTTTGGTCCTAGAGGTTGTCACATACATTCTCTCAGATATGCCAGACAAGCTGTACTTGCTACCTGGGAGTTTAAAACGCTGATGGAACTGATATTCGGGTGACACTCAAGTCAAGTGGACCCAATTTCGGCAAAGTCCGGACAGTCTGTAACAGCCAAATCCTCTATTTGCACCTTCACAATGGTGGAACTGTAGTAAACCTGGGTATAACCTCCATGCACAGGGTGGGTGACCAACCATGCACATGGGTGCATGGTGGATACCAACGTAAGCAGGGGTCGAGGTGTGGCACCCACACCACATGGAGGAATGCCACCCCTCTATGTTACCAGGCTGTACTAGGTGGTAGATGACTCTCATCAATCGATGCCATACCACCACTTTGCTTATTGAAGGCTTGAAGTGGTGGAACCCATGTTTAGTCTCTAGTTGATGACTTTTGAGGTTATGATGAACATCGTGGCGAGATCCAATATTCCTTACATTTCAAGGGTACAGCTAGTGTTCACAGGCTGGCCGCTAGTTAGTACACCGGACCGAACCTATTGGTAACTCTCTAGGAGGCTTCCGGATCAGCTAGTGTATAATCTTGCTACCTCTACTCTGCCAGATAGTGACTGGAGGGAGTCTGAGTAATGTGTATGCGGGGAGCATTGTCGAGGCCATGTTATGTCAAGGATCTGGGTATATTCTTACCACGTGTACGCCATATCCAAAAATTTCATTACTTCATACAGCACTCTTTTCCTCTTGTATATTAATGGCCTTCTTCCATTGACTGGAAATCCTGTCCATAGTTTTGCCGATGATAGCACATTGCATTCCACTTTCCATTTTGAGAAACCTTGAGCTGCTCAATCAGCTTCAACTTCTCGAAAATCTGCTACCAATTCCTTAAATGCCGATCTTCAGGTAATTCTCCAGTGGGGCTAAGACAACTTAGTTGATTTCAACCCTTTTTAAAACTCCATATTGTCTTATATCTTGCAAAAAGGATTCTTCTGCTCCTATGCTTATCTTTAGTGACACTCCAATTTCTAGGCAAAATGATATATCTCTTTTGGAGATTACCCTGACTTCTAATCTCTCTTGGCACAAGCACATTACAAATATTGCTTCCTCTGCATCTAAAAAACTTGGGTTTCTCTTTCGCTCTCGGCGTTACTTTTCTTCCAAACAGCTGCTCACTCTGTATAAATCGCAAATCTGCCCTGCCATGGAATATTGTTCCCACATCTGGGGTGGTGCCCCCAAAACCTCTCTCAGGCTTCTTGATTCTATTCAGAAGAGGGCAGTTAGGTTAATTAATGATTCATCTCTAACAGAGTCTCTCCACTCGCTGTCTCATAGACGTACTGTTTCTGCTGCATGCCTTTTCTACAGATACTTCCCGGGGCACTGTTCTTCTGAATTGGCTTCTATAATTCCCGCTCTCTCTGTTTCAATACAGTCCGAACACGTGCCGCCACCAGCCAACATCAAACTCACAGAACCAACTTTTCATCTTCCTCGTTTATTCATTCAACTGCCGTTTTCGGGAACAACCTTCATTCATACGTATTTCCTGAAAATTAGTCTACAGAAGTTCAAGTCTAATGTCAACAAATATCTTCTTTCGTCTTCTCAACCTCCAACCCAAGCATGGTACTAAGTACTATAGGTTCTATATATTTTTATTTCTTTACATAAAAAAAAAAAAAAATCTAAAAAATTAACTATGTAACAATGATGCAAATCCTCTGTCAATGTCATATTTTGAACCTTACATAGTTTGAGGGCTTTCAGCCATAAAATATTATTAATATAAGTACGCCTTTTGGCACATCTCATGTTGGTAAGTCACAACTGGGTTGTCACCTCTTATGGCTCTGGCTACCTACCAGCTCACTGATAAGAAACAGTATGATTGTAATTGAAGAATCCATTTGTAAGATTTATTTTTCCTTTTGCTAACTATTCTCTTAGCTGAAGCTGCTAAGTTAGTGTGGGATTGTTAAAGTTTTGAACAGGCACAACACCTTTATTTTATTTCATTTTTTTTATCTTCTTTGCTGTTGTGCAAGAGGGGCTCTCGAGTTCCAGTTAAAAAGTGATTATGCTCTGGTGGAGATTACTGCTGCTTTGACAGGATGTGCGAATTTAAGCAATACACAAGGTACACCATTGCCAAACTGACGATATCATGTACTGTAAGGATACTATTGCTCGGAATCAGCTGCTAAATCGATTTTGTTTAGATCATGAGAAAATTAAGCTTGAGATTGCTGGGGGGGGGTTTAGGAGGCCAATTATAAATGATTGTTATATAATGGAGATGTCAAATACACCTTCATGAGGCGAGTTTGTAAAATACAAAAAAGATAGCAAAAATCGAAAGACTGATGTATGCTGAGCATCCGGTACAGTTCAGTAAAACACCTGGCTGCAACTATCAATATGAGGAAACCTCTTCCAAACATTATTTATGTTATGGGCTATTGTCTCCTATTTAATTACAGAGGGATCGAATGAGTTTGTCTATCTACGACATCCCAGTGCAGCCAATTGAAATGCTACAATTGCACAGAATTTGGATACACCATTAGTCAGTGTGGAAAGCCTTGTGGCTGTTGTGGTCTGAGTGACCATAAGGTGGTCACGTGCTCACAAAGATCTTACACTGATATTCTTCATAGTCAATCAGCCAACTCTCAGGAAGTACAAGAAATCTCTATAGAAGCAGGGGAGTCTGTAATTACTACTATGGTTGAGGTACGGGGATAGGTCAGAAGAATCACAGGTTATGCAAATGAGAAACAAATGAGCAGATCAAATGCACCAAAGTACTCAGATATCCCTGAGCAGGCATCCCAAAAAAAAAAAAAAAACAAGTAGCTAAAACAGAGTGTGACTTGGAACCACATAAGATCTCAAGCCTTCACAAACTGGAATTGATGGGAAACGGGGGAAGCAGTTGAGGTTCCAGAAGAGAAGGATACGACTGTTCAGGGGATTAAACATTCTGCAATTTGTAAAACACACTGAATTCAAGCCAGTTATATGTTTAATTCCTTAGATGAGCCAAGAATTTCTGTAGGAAGATGGGAGGAAGGGAATCTCACCACAGTTTGGCAATCAATGGGGAGAAGAAAGCTTTATAGAAGGTATAGCTGGCAAAAGTTTAAAACAGATGTAGAAGGCAATTACGCAGTCTGGGATACCAATATTACAGAAACATGGCTCGTAATTAGGGATGGCTTTGTTCCAGTTAGGTGCATCCTTATTATCTCGCATGCCACATGCATGGTAGGTACGCTTATTGTGAGGGACTTTGCCCATAGTCACACTCAACACCATATTTGGCGGATGATGTTATTACTCCGTATTAAAGTTTCATTTATTCAAGAAACCCATTTCCATATTAAAACCCATTTCCATATTATACAAATACAGCAGTTTCAAACAGATTTAAATGCTTAAGTTTTTGGAGTTTTGGGGAAAAATATTCCAGAAGGGTAGGGATTAGAGTGATACAACCTATGAAGGAAACAATAGGTTGTATCACTATAACAGCAGAGATATTCAGCAATTTGCAAAGAGATGTGGAAAGTCGAGTTGTATGTATCAACTGGAAATTAGATACAGACATAATATGTCTTATGAATATCTCCAAGCCCAACACTACTCTAGAATAAACACAGGTGTTCAGCAGCATGTGTCCCTTTATTTTGGATGCCCACTGCATTGTCCTTGGTGGGGACCTCAACTGTGGCAGATTCGGTATCATGAAATATTTGTTTGAGCCATGACTAAACTGATGTGTGGTGGGTGCATAACCCTCTAAAACATGGAGCAACCTTGACACTAAGTTGACTACATTTATGGCACATTGACTACATTTATGTGCAAGTATCACTGCTAGTAAAGCCAGTTACAAAAAAAGCTAATTACAAAATTTATTACAAAAGCTAATTAAAAAAAAGCTAGTTACAAAAAAGAATGTTTCCTGCACTGCAAAGATGGAAACAAAAGTAATTTAATATGCAAAAGAGAATGGATGCACAGAAGTTAACTAACTGTACAGGCACCTCCTTTAACTCTAGCTACTGTATAAAATTTTGTAGATGCATGGGAGTAATCAGATAATAATACAGAGGTATTACAAAAAAAGGACACAACTGAGATGGAATCTGATGCAACAAGATGATATGAAAATGGGAAGAATATAAACTCAATCCCAAAATAACATGAAATTTTTCCAATAAATGGTATTAAAATATTTTTTTTAATGCCACACCTTCCTTTCTTGTATCATAATCAGTTCCTCCCACAATAGCTGAATTTCCCCAAAATTTAAAATTTAAATTCAATAACAACCTTGATTCTTTAACCCAGCAAAGGTGGCAACCCCACCTGTAGCAAAAATATTGCTACAAGTGAAGAATCCCACCGGCATTCAGCTTGCTCATCCCATTCAAGGTGTATAAGGCCTTATATGGGATGAGCAAGCTGAATGCTGACGGGATTCTTCCTCTTGCTCAGATTAAGAACTTGAGGGGGCTTGTTTGTTGTTGTTTGTTTGTTGTTTGGTTTTTAGGAGCATTAGCAACTAAGGCCATATTGCTCCGGGATATGCGGTGGTCATTCCCTGACCTTTCCACATTCTCCGTATTTGGTGGTGACGGGCTTGAACCCCGGTCTAATCAAGAAGTATGTGCTACACACTGCTGCTCCTTCCCACCTGGCTACGGAGGCACTTTGACGGGGCATAGATTCAAATTGAGGAAAGGCAGTTGTAAAATAGATGTGCAGAAATTTTCCTTTAGCCAGCGGGTAGTTGATTGGTGGAACAGACTTCCATCTTTTGTTGTGGAAGTTGATAGCCTAAATAAATTTAAGGTTGAGCTGGACAGGCATTTAGAACTAATGGAAGGGTAAAATGGGATGGTTTTTTTTTTTTTTTTTTGGCTGATGCTGTATAAGCTTGCTTTCTTGCATTGTATGCCTCTACTAATGCTAATTGGCAGGTACCCATTTTTCCAAAAATTCTTGAAATATTTGTCAAATTCTTCTTGAACAATATTTCATCTTTTTTAATGGATTATAATGCTTACTCTATGTAAATTTTAAGTTTTAAAAAAATTAAAATTTTTAAAACATGAACAATGTTTTATACCTTTTATTTCCAAAAAAACAAAATATTAATTTTGCTAAAAATTACAAATAATGCATTGCACATAAAATAGAAACTTCAGTCTCTTAGTCTCTTCCATTATTCAAAGACAAAGTACATGAAATTTCATATTCACATGGGCATATATATTTCCTTCCTTATTATACAAAAAAACATCATTAAACAATATCTTAAAAAAAATTTATATCCAATACTATTAGTTACTTCAATTTTCAGGCTTATTTCAAATTTGGCACCCTTCAGAGTGTGAGAAATTTGAAACTATGTATGTTGCTTCCTGCAGAGTATTGGCCATTTTCAGAGAATACCAGGTTTCATGCTCCAGACTTTATTATTATTATTAGTGGTTGTGGTAGTAGTAGTGGAAAATGATACAAGAAAGCAAGCTTACACAACATCAGCCAATAAAAGAAAAAAAAAATGCCAACACTTCCCATTTCACCTGTCCATCACATCCAGCAGTTTATCTAGTTCTTCCTTGAAAATATTAAAACTACTCACCTCAATAACACCAGATGGAAATTCCTTCCAACAATCAGCCACCCTCTAGCTGAAGGCCAATTTTTGCACATTCAATCTGGAACCATCCTTCCTCAATTTGAATTTATGCCCATTCATGTGTCTGGTCTAAGCAAGAAGAATTCCATCTGCATTGAGGCCTTAAACATCTCAATCAGATTTCTCTGCAGATGCCTAGTCTCCATATTTTGCTCCCCTTTTGCTCCCCTCACCAATCTTGTTGCCCTTCTCTGCACCTGGTCCAAGAGATCAACATCCTACCTAATGAGGCTTCCAGATCTATATGCAGTATTCAAGATGTGACCTAACCATTTCCTTATACAACAATCACCTCCCTGTCTCCCACTGCCAACAAAATTTGTGCATAGCACTGACAAAATCCCATGAGCTGTCCTGGCAGCCTGTTGGCAGTGCTCAGAGAACTTCATATCTGATTGCATAATTATTCCCAGATCTTTTTCATTCTCCAGTGCTCTGAGCATGGTACCACACAGCTGGTATGTTAACCTGAAATTATTGCTACCCACATGAAATATCTTACATTAAAAAAAAATTTGTCAATATTAAACTTCAATTGCCACTTCTCAGCCCATCTGCCTAATTTGTCTATATCTTGTTGCAGCAGCAGCAGCAGCATATCCTAATTACTGTGATTAACTACCCTGCCAACCTTCAATATCATCTGCGAACTTAGACATTAAGCCTGATATGCCTTCATCAATATCATTAATAAATATAGAAAGCAACAATGGACCCAGCACAGGGCCGTGCGGTAGATTTTCTCTGTATGATGCAAGTCTTCGAAATGCCGCCCCTATTTTAATTTCCCGTATTTTGATTTCGCTGCTTATGCCGCCCCCTTATGGTGCCGCCTGATGCGGCCGCCTCTCTGTATCATAGCACAGCACGGCCCTGACCCAGCACTAAACACAGGGGGACTCCATTAATAACATCAGTCCATGGAGAGTAGTGCCCATTGTAAACCACTCAACCACTCCTTTATCCAGAAGCAACTTGCCCTTAATGCCACACTGCTCCAATTTGTATAGCAGTCTTTTATGTGCAACAGTAACATATCCTAATTACTGTGATAAACTACCTTGCTAATCTTCAATATCATCTGGAAACTTAGACATTAAGCCTGATATGTCTTCATCAGTATCATTAATAAATATAGAAAATATAGAGAACAACAATTTTTTAATAAAAAAAAAAAACAAAATCAACAAAATTTAATCTTCAAATACCATATCATTCTATACACCATTTGGCATCTCTCATATTGTGGAATGACTTCGCAACCATGATGGCATGTTTGCCTTATCAGGGTACCTGCCCGCCCACTGATGATGAACTAGCTTTGAAACGTCTGTCTGGGTGGTGGTGCCCACTGAGAATAAATAACAGTAGTCTCCTCTACTAGAGGAGTATTATTTATTCAAAGTAGTACAATACCTGGTATCTCATTGTGAAGGCAGCCACATTATGAGATAAAATTAAACAATGCCTTTACACTACGTATGTAGTTAAATTTATGGGTAAACATGGTGTATCTACACCAATATTACATAGAAAACAACAATAGACCCAGCACTAAACACAGAGTGAATCCATTAATAACATTAGTCCATGGAGAGCAGTACCCATTGTAAACCACTCTTTGTCTTCTCCCACTGAACCACTCCTTTATCTAGAAGCAACTTGCCCTTAATGCCACACTGTTCCAATTTGTATAGCAGTCTTTTATGTGCAACAGTATCAAAAGCTTTTCTGATATCTATATATACAGTATATAATGTCAAAATTACTCTTTGCATCCAATTCCTCTGTTACTATATAATAATAGTATACAATCATATTGGTCAGCCAAGACTGCCCCTTAACAAATTCATGCTGTGACTCCCCCATAATTGAATTCCTGTCTAGATGGTCCTGCATTACTTCTTTAACCAGTGACTCCAATATTTTTCCTGGAACAGAAGTCAAGCTAACAGGTCTGTAATTATTCATCAGGGCGGTGGCGAGCCATTTTAGTACCCGAAGCAAGAATGAAAAATTGCACCCTACTGTTAATGATGACAATGTTGGCAATTATTTAATCTTTCTTTTGGTGCCCCTCTCTGCTTTTAACCTGAGGCAAGAGCCTTGTTTGCCTCACCCTCGGCACGGCTCTGTTGTTCATGTCTCTCTTTGATCTTCCTTTGTGAATCGGAGATACATTTGCACATCTCTAGCCTATAAAGACCTCCACTGAATCCAGAGAAGCTCTCATAATCGTAGCTAAAAGTCTGCTTACCTCTTTTGCTGCCTCCTTTAATATAACTGGATAAATCCCATCTGTACTAGGTGCTTTTTTTATGGTTTAAACAATTTCTCCTCCACTTTTCTCTCAGTTTTCACAAAATTATTCAGCTCCCCACCAGAATTTGACTCACTTCTGGCAGCCCCATCACTAAAAAATTCATGTGTAAATGTAGATGCAAAATATCCATTCAGTTTGTCAGCAACCTGAATAGGATCATCAACAATTTATCCATTCATATCTAGTCGATCAATTTGGTTTGACTCCTTCTTTCTACTGTTTCCAGTAGAAGGAAGGAGGCTTTGCAAAGGCAAATAAAGAAGTCTTTGCTGTTTTTCTTTGCATTCTTTGCCAGCAACTGCTCATAGTCTGCCTTAGCTTACCTAATTTCTTTTGTGACTTGATTACAGACCAGTTTATATACTGTAGACATATGTATCACCTGATAATTTATATGCAACCCATTTATTTTTCTTTACTCTCATGAGCTCATCTGACATCCATTTAGGTCTATGCCTTAAATTGTATCTCTTAGTTGATACAAAAAGCCTAGTAGCTTCTACAATAACATCCCTGAATGTGTTCCGTTTAGAATTTGCTGTTGGTAGCTTCAGTGGTCCCGATGCATAGAATTTAAAAAGTGTCTGTGACCACTGTAGTCGCCTTTACGAAAGCAGAAGCCTTTCCCTCACCTTCGTCAGTAGTTACATCTTACAATCTGCAGATAAAATGGGTCTTTTATCTGCAGATTCTTAATACGTGATGGGTTACTGCTGATATTTTCTCTTGTTGCCTCTCTAACGTGGTGTAGGAAACAATCCCACAATAACTGCACAAAAGTCTTGATGCTGTATGAGTAGGCTGACCATATGTCCCATTTTCAACAGGACAGTGCCATTTTCTTGCTGTCCCAGCTGTCCCGTCATTTTAGTAAAAATATCATTTTTGTTCCATTTTTTTTTTTTTTAACTTTAAAAAATGCTTAAATATTGGCACAACACAACCTATAATCATGATTATATCGTAGGATGGCTAAAAACATTTTGTTGAATTTTTTTCTGATCTTTACAAACAACGTTTCTTCTCCCCGTCCTGTTTTGGCCTCAAGGAATTACGGTCAGCCTATGTATGGGAGACCAAGCCTACAAGGTGCAGTCAATATCCGGAAAGTTAAAATCCCCCATAATAAGACATTCTGATTTACTAGCCCACTCTATATGTCTTCACAGTTGTTAGTTATACTCATCGCAATCATTAAGCCTCAACACACTTCTACCATCAACTTTGTTTTCTCGGTACTTATGTCACACCATACTGACTCAACACTGCACTGGCCACTCATATCCACTGGATGCACTGCCTTAGATTTATGTGCTTCTTTACTAAGAGTGTAACCCCCTTCCCCTCCTATCCTGCTCATTCTTTCTGTACACACTGTACTCCCCATATCTCAATTGAATCCCTTGTATCTGACTGACACCATGTCTCTGATATCTGTGCATTTTTAATAATAAGATTTTAATAATATCTGCATTCAACTTTCAACTCTGCGTGGGACTACTGTTAATCTATTAGTATGTCTATCTCCACCAGGCAAGCAATTTTCTGACACACATAACACTGCCTCAATAGTATCAAGAAATATTCTTACACGCCTTCTATTTAAATGTATCTCATCCCTGTAAGAACAGTCTCTCCTCCCAAGCCTTTCTGTATTTTTTGTGATTTCTGTGTTAATATTTTGTGAATATTATTATTATTATTACCCAAATTAAAGTTATTAATAATTATTATTAATAATAATATAATTACATAATTTGTTTGGGGCAATAGCCTCAGGTTACAAAGAAGTTAACTAAAGTATAAGTTTGTGCTAGAGCTATCATGTCTATACGTAGCCTATACGCCTATACGTATCATATCTATACTAAGTAGTTACAAAAATAGCATCATTTAAGTATATCTCATATTGTGAATACCTTCACAATGATTCACGATGATTGGATCTTCATTGGTGGGTGGGCACCTAATCACCCACCAATGAAGATCCAATAAGCTCTGAAATGGTGCCATCTGGGTGGCAGTATCCGCCGAGAATAAATAACAGTAGTCTTCTTCGTTACTTACTCGAGGTAGTGCAATATCATGGTAACTTAAATTATATACTTAAATTATGCCATTTTTGAAACTACTTAGTAGTTGGCTACATATATACACACATGATGCTCTAGCACAAACTTATACGATAATAGTATAATATAATTTCAATACAAGTTATTCCTCAAAAAATTATAATACTTATTATTAATAATTATTACATATTAATTAATAATAATAATGCTTGTCACTGTTTATAATTAGTAAATATTAATTAATTATAAATACTTATAATTAAATTTTAATTAATGAGAATTATTAATATTTGGGTAATATTAATCTTTGGGTAGACAAACATTAACACAAAAATTCACTCATACTCAGAGGTTACTAAAATAATAAAGTCAATGACTCATTCTTTCTCCTTACACCTGAAGCACCCTTCTCTCCTCCTCCCAAGCCTTTCTGTACTGAACCATACTAACTGATGAGCATGACTACTAAGATTTCTATCCAGCTGCCAGTGAATTTATCTCCTCCAGATTATTTCTCATTCCAAAATATCAAATCATGTAGAAAGGACAATAATTTGATGACGTAAAAGATACTAAAAGAAATGTGAAAAAAGAATTGGTGGTCATTAGTTCAAGTGCATTTAAAAATTTTTTGAATGGTTTTATAAGTGATCTCTTAAGTATATAACTGCTTAAGGAGATTACTTTGAACAATATTAAAAACTTTTTATTCGGGTTTTATTTAAACTGCCTCAGTCACGGAACTTAATTGTCAAACCCTGTATAACTGATGGAATAAATGTACAAATAGCCACAGTCATTGGCACAGATTACTCTATGTGAAATTTTGAAAAATTCAGTATGTGGACATTATATTTGTTTAAATAAAAATTCATCATTAGAACTTTCATCCCAACCACCTCGTAATATCATAAAATGATTAAGATGCAAAACCAAGTTGACATTCCACATCATGTGTAAAACCTACATTGAAATATTCCAACTCTATTTCAGTGAAATTATCACTGTTGAAATCAATTATTTTGCTATACTTACCTGCTGATCATCAGGAGACCAAATACCACATGTGATAGTGGCATCAAGGTTAAGCATTGATGACCAGTACCTTTGGCCTGCAACAGAGCCAACCAAAACAAATCCATCCTGATAACAGATCAGAGCCATACGGCCATCATGGCTCCAAGAGAAGTCTGTTACCTGAGTGTTGCGATCATTAATGAGCTCTATGGACCATCGGCCTTCATACTTGATCCAGACAAAAATCACTCCACTTCCATCACATGAAGCTAGTTTCTGGTAAGGTTCATTCCATTTGACAAGGGTTACCTAAAATCATAATACAGTGTCTTGAGAATGGTAACTAACAATGTGTGTTATTAAAATGCATCATAAATATAAAAGAAAATTACTACTTGAAATCAGCAAAGTAGTGGTAAAAACTCAATTCCAGCATTAACTGCCCTCTCCTGGATTTTTTAAATATCTTCCCACAGCAGGGCATGAGTTAAAATTTCCACAAAAACTAAATGATTAAATAATAAAGAATTATAACATTTAAAAAAATAAAAAATATATATAATATACCACTAAAAATGTTGCGGTAAAGAAATGAATCATACCTCTGTTTTTTAACCATTCTCTCAGCACAGAAATGATCAGAATTTCATATAGGCCCATGTAATGAATGTGGGAATAAAGATAATGCAAAAATAAAATAGTTTTGAATTCCAATTAAATTGAATAAATACATCAAAGATTTAAAATGTGTATCCTATAAAGTGGGAGAATGCATTCCAAAAAGGAGTTCATTTCTCACAAAACTTTATGTGAGAAATGAACTCCTCCCTTATTAATGTTTTACTACTTTAATTATTAGGGGGCTTAGAGGGGAACAGGCATTCCGTGTGTGATCAGGCAATCAGTCTAAAACACCGAGGGATCCAATATCTTTCTATTTTTGAGGATTTAGGAGAAGTCCGGTTGGTGTGCCTCCCTGAAATCCACTCATGCTTCTCGATAGTAAGCCCTGTTAGGTCATTTTGTTGGCAATGAACGCATAGAGTGGTTCTCTTTAAGATGCCTGGTCAGCGTGAAGAGGAAAAGACCAAACCCTCAAGTACATGACAACACAATGAAACAAATGGCCCTCAGTCCCCAGTGGCTTTCACTCTCCCTCTTACGGCAGCGAGAGGATCAGAGTGAAAGAAGAGGGTGCTAAGAATCTCTGGGTATGAACAGGCTGCCATGCACGGAAACTGAACTTGGCCTGTTACAATGTAAGATCGCTCATCGGTGAAGATAGGATATTAGAGCTGGAAAAAGAATCAGAATATGTGAATTAGAATATCATCAGCTTGGCTGAAACAAGAAGAAGAAAAGAATCACTTAGAAGTTTACCAAGTGGAAATCTGCTGTACACCAATGGAAACAGTGAAAAGAGGAAAGGTGGAGTTGGCTTTCTGGTTCATAAAGATATAAAAACCAACATTTTGGAATTCAAAAGTACATCACTAAGGGTGTTAAAACTACACCAAAATTAAGAGACTGCTAGATGAACAGAAAACTTACAACACCATTATTATGGGGAACTTCAATGCTAAGATTGGAAAGAGACAAAACAGTGCAGAAATATAGGAACTTTTGGAATTGGTGAAATAAATGAAAGGGGTGAAAGACTTGTGGAATTTGCAGAATCTCAAGGAATGTCAGTAATGAACACTTTTTTTTTTCAAGAAAAGGGTGAACAGAAAGTGGACATGGAAGAGTCCAAATGGATTAACAACTAATGAAATCAACTTCATCCTCACTAACAGAAAATATATTGTGAACAATGTTACCATCATGAGAAATTAAATGTTGGAAGTGATCACAGAATGGTAAGATACACATTTGATAAAGCTGTAAGAAAAGAAAGGAAAAAACTGACTTGAGTAAATAATACAGTCTTTGAGATAACTGAAGACGAGAAAAAGCAGTATGTACTGGAATTTAAGAATAAGTTTAAGCTTCTGAAGACCTTTCAGGATCAAGATATTGTCGAGGAATACAACTTTCTAAAAGTGATAAAGCCTGAGAAACCTATAGGTAAAAAGAAATCCAAAGAAGAAAAAATTAGTAGGAAACACTTGTCGTGATGAACTGAAGACAGCATATGAAGAGCAAGATAAACACTGACAAGGACAAAATAGAGTATACTGAGTTATGCAAAGCCATTAGAAAGTGACTCAGAGAGGACATAAGAAGATTTAGCACATGAAAAGTAGAACAAGCATTAAGGGAAAACAAAGGACTTAAATCAGCAGCCAGAAAGACAAATGATACTGAAACTAACCCTAAGCCATACTTATGAGAGTTTCCTTGGACTCAGGGGAGATCCCCATGAACTGAAGATGTGAAAATGTATCACCAATTCACAAAGGGGGTTCAAAAAAGTGACACAGGTAACTATAGACTTGTTAGTTTAACTTGTGTTCCAGGGAAAATAATGGAATCACTGGTTAAAGAAGCATTGCAAGATCATATAGACAAGACTGCAGCAATAGTTAAGACACAGCATGGGTTGGCGAAGGTAAAGAAAGCCTGCATGAGAAGTATACAAAAGTTCGATGAAATTTACTGGTAAAAGTACTTTGCCGTAGCGGCATTTGTATTGTTGCTCGCTTGGTAAACAGACAGTGGGCGTTATCGGTCAGGAGTAGAAATTGAATCCCATGTGAGATTGAAACCCTCCCGAAGTGGAGGGGTTAACCTGACCTTTTTTCTTTAGAATCACTGGTGGACTAGTGGATAAATTGTTTATTAAGAAAAAAAAAGGCAAAGGAAGTCCACACGAGAAGCACAGCAAACTTCGAAAAAATTTACCGGTGACACTACGTTACGAACATTTTTTAAGACGCCAGAACTTCCAATATGACTCTGTTCGTGATTCAATTAGTGATTCTAAAGAAGAAAAGGTCAGGTTACCTCCCCTCCACTTCAGGAGAGTTTCAAGCTCCCGTGCGGTTCAACTTCTACTCCAGACCGATAACACCTGCCATCTGTTTACCGAGCGAGCAACAATACAAATGCCGTTACTGCAAAGTACTTTTACCGGTAAATTTCATCGAACATTTGCATGCTTCTTGTGCAGGCTTTCTTTACCTTAGCCCATGGGTTTGTTAAAGAGAGGTCTGTCCGATTTGATTGGATACTATGATGTGGTCACAAAGGAACTGAATGCCAAAAATAATTTTGATATCATATACTTGGATTTCAGGAAAGCTTTTGATATTGTTGCATATGGAAGACTGCTGCACAAATTGGAGAGGAATGGCATTAAGGGTAAGTTGCTACAATGGATAAAGGGATGGTTGAGTGGGAGACGACAGAGAGTGGTAATCAACAGACACTCTTCGTGGACAAATGTTATTAGTGGAGTTCCCCAGGGGTCAGCGTTAGGCCCATTGTTGTTTTGTATATTTATTAATAATATTGATGAAGGTATATCAGGTTTAATGTCCAAGTTTGCAGATGATACAAAGGTTGGCAGGGTTGTTAATGACAGTAAAGACAGTATGCTACTCCAACTGGATCTAGATAAGTTGGGCAAATGGGCTGAAAAGTGGCAACTGAAGTTTAACATTGACAAATGCAAAGTACTCAGGGAAGTGGAAAATGAAAAAGACCTGGGGGTAATTGTCCAGTCAAATATAAAGTTCACTGAGCAGTGCAAAGGAGCTGTCAGGGCAGATCATGGAGTCTTGTCAATGATATATAGGAATTTTGCTAGCAGGGACATGGAGGTGATTATCCCATTATACAAGGCAATGAAATGGGATAATCACTAGCCACTGAAATCCCAGTCCTAGCCACTGAAATCCTAGGAAAGTAAGTGGCAAGACCAGCCAGAGTACAAATATTGGTAACACCCGGCCGGCCTCCCTGTGGCAGGTATTGGTAACGTCGGGTCTCACTAGGGGCCCGGCGGCTAACAGGCCGGATGAACAATGGGCACAACAAACTACACAGTACATATCCCACACACTTTTAAACCTCTGGCTTGTCCGATACAGAGAACATACGTGGAGATGGGAGAAATCCCAGGTGCCGTCAGACCCTGAACATACCTAATACCTAATACCTAATATACAAGGCAATGGTCAGGCCACACCTAGAGTGCTGTGTACAGGTCTGGAGGCCTCATTTTAGGAAGGATGTTCTAGAGTTCCTAGAACGAATACAAAGAAGGGCAACAAGACTGGTGAGGGGAACAAAGGGGTGCTCTTACCAAGAAAGGCTTAATTGCTTAAGTGTTATTTATTATTTTTTATTTGTTTTTTTTTTTTTTTAGGAGCATTAACGACTAAGGCCATATTGCTCCGAGGATATGCAGTGTTCATTCCCTGACCTCTCCGTATTTGGTGGTCACGGGCTCGATCTCCAGTCTAATCAAGAAGCATGTGCTACGCACTGCCGCTCCTACCCACCTGGCTACGGAGGCGCCTGCTTAAGTATATAATGCCTTGAATGGGTTCAGCAAGCTGAATGCTTATGGGATTCTTCCTCTTGCTCAGATTAAGAACCTGAGGGGGTACAGATTCAAATTGAGGAAAGACAGTTGTAGAATAGATGTGCGGAAATTTGCCTTTAGCCAGCGGGTAGTTGATTGGTGGAACAGACTTCCTTCTTTTGTTGTGGAAGCTGATAGCCTAAATAAATTTAAGGCTGAGCTGGACAGGCATTTGGAATGGATGGAGGGGTGAAATGGGAGGGGTTTTTTTTTTTTTTTTTTTTGGCTGATGCTGCATAAGCTTGCTTTCTTGCATCGTATGCCTCTACTAATGCTAATGCTAACATGCATTGAAAAAAATGAAGAATCGGAAAGCCCCGGGTGAAGATGAAGTTACTGTAGAGTTACTAAAATTGGGCAGAAGAGACATGACACAGAAACTGGCAAGACTCCTCACAAAATACATAAGGAAAGGCATGACACCTAAGGAGTGGAATAATGCAATCATAATTTTTCTGCATAAGAAAGGAGATAAATCAGAAATTGGAAATTATACACCAATTACTTGTTGTCCCACATCTAAAGGTTGTTCATAAGGATCAATTACTAACAGATTAGAAAAAATACTTGATGAGAATTAACCGAAAGAGAAAGCTGGCTTTAGGACAGGATTCTGAACTATAGATCACCTCCACGTAATATTGCAACTAATGAAGAAAGCAAATGAATATAAAACAGCACTATGCCTGGCAGATTATGAAAAGGCTCCATTTGACTCCATACAGCATAAGGCAATATTTCGGGCACTGGAAAGACAAGGCATAGACAACCCATACATTATGATTTTGAAGAAAATATATGAGAATTCTACCTCCTTTATTAGAGTAGACAAAGACATTAGCAATTTGCAACTGACAACATTAGCAACTGACACTATGCTGCTGCAACAGGATTTGGAAAGGTTGAGCAGATGGGCTTCGAGGTGGCAAATGAAGTTTAACATTGACAAATGTAAAGTACTACATATGGGAAACAGCAACCCCAGAGCAGCGTATCAACTCTGTGGTACTACACTGACAGTGGTAGAGAATGAAAGGGACCTGGGGGTGGTGGTGCAGGCAGATATGAAGTTCTCTGAGCAGTGCAGACGAGCTGCAAGAGTAGCTCATGGTGTATTGTCAATGATATATAGGAATTTTTCTAGCAGGGATAAGGAGGTCATTATTCCCTTGTATAAGGCAATGGTCAGGCCACACCTAGAGTACTGTATACAGGCCTGGAGGCCTCATTTCAGGAAGGATGTAGAGCTGCTGGAAAGAGTACAGAGAAGGGCAACTAGATTGGTGAATGGGACAAAGGGGTTCTCTTACGAAGAAAGGCTTAAGTTTTGCAAATTACAGTGTCTGGAAACTAGGCACCAGCGGGGTGATCTGATAGAGGTGTACAAAGCCTTGAATGGTTTGAGCATGCTCAATGCTGATGGGATTCTTCCTCTAGCTCAGAAAAATCACCTGAGAGGGCATAAATTCAAATTGAGGAAAGACAGATGTAGGATAGATGTGCGGAAATTTGCCTTTAGCCAGCGGGTGGTTGGTGGGTGGAACAGACTTCCATCCCTTGTCGTGGAAGTTGATAGCCTAAATAAGTTTAAGGCTCAGCTGGACAGGTATTTCGAACGAACAGAGGGGTGAAGTGGAAGTGGTTATTTTTATTTATTTATGTTACTTTTTTTTTTTTTTTTTTTTTTTTGGCTGATGCTGCATAAGCTTGCTTTCTTGCATCAAATGCCTCTACTAATGCTAATGCTAATTTAAAATTGAGAAAGTTAGTAATTATCCATAGCAGCAATTTGCCTCCAATGCCACACTGCTCCAATCTGTGCAGCAGTCTTCCATGTGCAACAGTATCAAAAGCCTTTCTAAGATCCAAGTATATAATATCAAAGTTATTCCCTGCATCCAGTTCTTTTGTGACTGCATCATAGTATCCAATCAAATTGTTCAGGCAAGACTTCCCCTTAACAAAATCATGCTGTGTCTGAGCTATAACTGAAGTCTTGTCTAGATGATCCTGCAGTGCTTCTTTAACCAGTGCCTCCATTAATTTTCCAGGAACAGAAGTTAAACTAACAGGTCTATAATTACTTGTGTCGCCCTTTGATCCTCCTTTGTGAATTGGGTTCACATTTGCACATCTCCAGTCCATGGGTACTTTCCCTGAGTCCAAGGAAGCTCTCATAATGATGGCTAAGGGTTTGCTTAATTCCTTTGCTGCCTCCTTTAATATAACTGGATAAATCCCATCCACCCCAGGTGCCTTTCCTGTATTTATCTCCAACAATTTCTCCTCCACTTTACTCTCAGTTATTACAAGATTCTCTAGCTTACTGCCAGAGTTGAATACACCTCTGGCATTCCCCTCGCTGAATAACTCCTCATGTGTGAATGTCGATGCAACATATTCATTCAGTTTGTTAGCTACCTGAGCAGGATCATCAACAGTTGACCCATCGATATGAAGTGGACCAATCTGATTCATCCCCTTCCTTCTAGAGTTTACATAAGTAAAGAACTCTTTGCTGTTTTTCTTTGCATCCCTTGCCAAAGATTTCTCGTAATCTGCCTTCGCCTGCCTAACCTCCTTTGTAACTTGGTTACAGATCAAACCTGTAGTATCTATCATAGGCCTCTGTGTCACATGTTAATTTGTATGTATCCCATGCATTCTTCTTCTCTGCCATATGTCTCATTAGTTCATCTGACATCCACTTAGGCCTAAACCTTGAACAATATTTCTTAGTTGGTATGTAAAGCCTAGTAGCTTCCAAGATAAGTAGCTTCCATGTATATCAAAATAAAAACAGAAAATACTATATAATCAGTTAGATAATATCGGTGGGCAAAGATACACGGAGGATTCATTTACAAATATAAAAAATACACAAAAATTTTAAAAAGTAGCACCTGTCAGGCAATGTGTTTGCAACAGAAGGTTAATGATATCACAATTGATTAATATTACACTTATTGATTGGGAAATGGAAGAGCATCAGAGAGAGAGAGAGAGAGAGAGAGAGAGAGAGTGTGTGTGTGTGTGTGTGTGTGTGTGTGTGTGTGTGTGTGTGTGTGTGTGTGTGTGTGTGTGTGTGTGTGTGTGTGTGTGTGTGTGTGTGTGTGTGTGTGTGGAGCATAAGCTAGGCTGGCTATAGTACACCTCGTCATTGTATGTACCATCCTCTGTTGCTCTGGTGAGCAACAGAGGATGGTACATTCAGATACAATTCAGCTTTTTGATCTGCAGACTTTTTAAACTTTGATATATTCACCATGCAGAAACTGCAATCACTGTGATGGTCTGTGGGCTCTCTACATATTTAAGGTATATACTTATAGCAACCATGAACTTATTCCTCTATGCTGACCTGCAACTACTATGAACTCATTCCTCTAATGATGACCTGCAACTACCACAGTATGCTGCAGCTGCCCACAACTTGACTTGATCACTCATTGGCATTCCAAAAGAGGATTCATATGAATTGCAAAACTTAGTATCACCAACAATCATGCTTTACCTGTTTCAGAAGTATATAATATCCACAAAGATAGCAGAACACTAAAAAAAAAAAAAAAAAGCACTGTCAAGCCTAAAAGAATGCTCACATGTAAATATTGATAGAAAAAATTTATTCAGCTCATATATCCATTTATGGTCACCAATGATTATAAATTGTAGTAGACCTATATAGCTCAGTCCCTTTCTTCTAGTGTTAAAATATGCAAAAATTTCATTATTTCCTTTCACCCTCTTTCCAAAGGTTCCTCCGTAATTTTGCATCCGCTTTAATTTTATTAAAGATGACAGTTATCATAGTACACTGAGTGGACAGAAATCACTGGACACCTACCTAGTCAAGGGTAGGCCTACCTTTCACCCAGATAAGGCAGTCACATGGTGAGGCATTGAATACACTAGTTCACAAAAGTGTTCCACAGGTATTTTCATCCATGTTTGCTATAATTCCATAATTCCATTGCATTCCTTGGTGGAGGATCCAAAGCTCGAACGGATCTTTCCAAACATCATTCCATTTGGAACAGCATTCCAAAGATGATCCACAAGGTTCATGTCCAGTGAATGGGGAGGCCATTCCATGGTGGTAAAATCTGCAGAATGCTCTTTGAACCTTGTTCTAGTCACCACAGCTCTATGGGGAGGCACATTATCCTGCTGGAAGAGTCCATTGCCCTGTGGATGCATGATGACCATGAAAGGATGCAGATGGTCTGTAAGGATGAATGTGTAACGTGGAACGTTCAGAGATGTATCTAAACGTACCAGAAGTCCCAACATATGCCAGTTAAACATGCCCCAGACCATTATCGACAGTCCACCTGCCTGAACAGTTCCTTGTTGACAAGACGGGTGCATAGCTTTGTGTGGTTTCCGCCAAATATGCGCCCTCACGTCAACTCGAAATAACTGGAAACAGGACTCATCAGACCAGGAGACCCATCTCCAATCATCCAAGATCCAGTGCCGCTGTTCTTTTGCCCAGCTGAGGCATAGAGTCCTGCGTCATGGTGTTAGCAATGGGACTGTGGTGGGTTGGCGGCTCCCATAACCTATTCCGGCTAATGATCGCCTGATGGTCTTGGTGGAGACGTTTCTAGCACCTCCCTTGTTGAAGTCGGTGGTGATTTGTGCCACTGTCACTCTCTAGTTGGCCGAAACAATGCGAGACAGACATCGATGGCCACGTTCATCCACTGCCTTTCTCTGTCCACAGCGCTGTCCCCAATGAGATGTTATTCCGGAAATGGCGTATTCCCGATACACTCTTGATACTGTCAAAAGGGGATAGTGCAATTTCTGTACCACTTCCGTGATAGAGTAACCCATGCATCGGGCACCCACTATCATCCCTCTTTCAAAGTCGGTTAACTCGCGACGTTTATCCATACTGACATTGAATTACCATCTATGTGAGCGCAGTGATACAGTGTACCTAAATACCAGCTAAGTGGTGGATTTGTCCACTAGCAGAGGGGTGACAGTGTCACATTGCCCAGGAACCCCATGAATTCTGTCCTTTCAGTGTACTCAGTGCCTCAAGGTAATTTATATTCATCTCATACAACTTTCTATCCTGGTACTAACTTTATGAGCTCAGTCCAGAACAATAATACATTAAGGTATAAAATCAGAGGGTAGCTTCAAAAATTAATTCTTTAAACAGGTCACATTTAGCATTTGTACACATCACATTCACCAACTGTTCCTAATGAATAGAATTCAAAAAATGACCATGGCCATCAACATTTCCCTTATAAAAATTATACCTTTCTCTTTTCCCCTTGAAACATTATCTCTTTAGATAAGTCACACATTAATGCATCATGATCACTATCTGGTAATGGTTCCTTAAGCAAAAAAAAAAATACCTCTACATCCAAAAATATTGTTCTCCCATTGGGCATCTATAACTTGTAGATAAAAGCAATCATCTAATCAATCAAGAAATATTACTGCTACTATGAAAGTGTCCCTATAGCTATTTTTTTCCCTCAGAATTTATTCAGATCTTTCTGAGTTATTACGTATTTTTTGAAAAAAATAAACAAATAAAAATTTTGCATACTGGTAAAGAATTTGACAGTTAAATATAATATAACCTATAAAAAATCATTAAAATGTGAAAAATTACTATTATTATTATTATTATTATTATTAGCCATATGGTGCAAGGAAGCCTGAGGCTTATGCTGCACCAACCAAAAAAAATAATTTTTTCTAAATTACCCTGAGAGAGAGAAGGGAATCACCAAGAAAAAGAAGAATGATGATATCCAACAAAGGACCCTGGGTGTGCCAAGCCCATACTCACCAGATGTGAGCCCCTGGGTAATTTTTTGCTTGTACACTTAATTTTTTAAAGTGCTTCTTTTTCTCCAACATTTTTCTCCAACATTTAAAAGGGTAGTTTCACCACTTGTATCTGACAATCATTAAAAAATAAATTATAATGGAAACAACAAAATTAAAACTAGTGTTCTTTAGTGTCATCCCTGCCCCCCAAAGAGAATCCAATTTTGAATAAGCTGAAATGTTTCACCTTTTATTTTAAAAGAAATAGGCTGACATCAAGATAACAGATTACCTGTCTCCATGAGCTAGGCTTCCTCTCCTAGAAATTAGTATTCAAACCATGAAATCTGATATTAGCAATCTACAGCAATTACCACAATTCTAGAACTTTTGGCTTCAAATAAATGCAATGTATCATGCTGCCAAGATTAAATATAGGTTTAATTTGTCAGCATCAATAAATTACATAACAGATTAGTAATAAGTCTGCCAGGAATATCACCAGTATGAAATTTTTAATGATTTTATCACTAAGGCGCATTTAGGGCTAGAGCCTCAAGCTGCGAACAAATTTAGACTATGTATATAAAGTGCTTAGCATCATAATACACAGCCATTTCTGAATAAACAGAAAATTTTTAAGGTGGCATCGTTTTAGGTTATATCTAAAACGATGCCACCTTAAAATTTTTCTGTTTATTCAGAAATGGCTGTGTATTATGATGCTAAGCACTTTATATACATAGTGATTTTATCACTTCAAGATGATCCTTTTCAGATAACCCATTTTCAAGCTGCTACCAAACATAAATGGAAATTATTCATCTAAATTTATTTCAATTTATTAATCGCACATATTATTAATCCAATGTTTAGTTAGGAGTTTAATCAGTTTTCCATATGCAAATAACAAGTCTAATATTTGGGAACTAAATATGTGGACATCAACAGAAAATAACAAACTACTCAGCAAACAAACCTGATGGCATGGCTGTTTAGTTTATGAAACAAGCAAATCAGGACATGCTCCAACACATTTGTAAACTGAGTATTTTAAAGATTGATTCCCAACTCCCCCACCTACTCAGAGAATAAACAACACAGTAATGAATTAAAATACCACAACAAATCTCCTCTACTTTACTACATCCAGGGACTGTGAATGGTATCAAACCAACTACATGGTTAGTGTTAGGATCCCCACCTTTAGTGCACCTATCAATGTGAAGGCGCAGGTGTTTTGCACCTACATGCAATACATATCAACAATTCATACAATATACAAAAAACTCTGAAAAATCTCGCACTTCAAAATCCAGCACATCTTACCAAAAAAAGAAACAAAATCAACAATTTATAATCCAGAAACATTAAGAAAGTTTATACAGGAACTAGAATCCTTAAGAAGGAATCCAGCCCAACAGTGATCACATTTTTCATTAAGAATCCAAACAAAGGTGACATTTCTCTCTTTATAAGATGTTTCCAAGGCTATCTTGTCATGTCATATGTTTTTGTACAAGCAGGATTTAAATTACATAGATAATGCCATCATAATTCTCACAACAGAAAAACTTGCCATTGCAATGAGTTACCCTAGTATTGCACTACTTTCAAACAGATGATCTCACAAAAAGGTTAATTAGCCATTTGTTTAAAAGATCAGACTGATACGTTTGTTTGTTCATTGTTTGTTATTTGGTTTTTAGGAGCATTAGCAACTAAGGCCATATTGCTCCGGGGATATGTGGTGGTCATTCCCTGACCTTTCCGCATCCTCCGTATTTGGTGGTCATGGGCTTGAACCCCAGTCTAACCAAGAAGCGTGTGCTACGCACTGCTGATCCCGCCCACCTGGCTACGGAGGTGCCACTGAGACTGATACGGCAGCTGTTTCGGGACTAACTGGTCCCTCATCAAATAGCAGGTGGTTTCTGGTGACAACACACAGACAAAACAGTGTAAAGAAGTTGTTTGATCCAAGCTGCTATGCTGTACATGAAATCAAAGGCATCAAAGTTGCGATATAGCTAAAAGTATCTGTTTTTATGAGTGTTGAAATAGGCTATCATAGCAGTGCCTCATCTTTCAAACAAATGGCCAATTAAGCTTTACATATATTATAACCTTGAGTTTCTCTTTTAGTGCTTTCTTATTTGGTAAACTTCAAAACTAGGGAAAATTGCTCTTGCAAATTATAACTATGTGGTTGATTGTACAGCACTTTTGAGCTGGAAATCAATATGAAATGACTTTTGAAAAGCTGAGGTAATGAGAGACAGAAAACACTTATTGCAGACATGTCTGGAAAACTGTATACTTCATTAAATCTATGTTTAATCTCTTTCGTAAACAGTTGCTTACTGATGCACACAAACCCCAGGGGCTCACATCTGGTGAGTATGGGCTTGGCACACCCAGGGTCTTGAGCTGAATAGCATCATTCTTCTCTTTCTTGGTGATTCCCTTCTACTTCTGACTCTTGTTTTGTTCTCTCTCTCTAGGTAACTAAGAAATTTTTTTTTTTTTTTTTTTTTGGTTGGTACAGCATAAGCCTCAGGCTTCCTTGTACCATATGGCTAATAATAATAATAATAACAATAGATTTAATTACACACAACAAAGGTTTTTGTGGCCATAACTAGTCATACAGCTCATTAGCTGCTTGACTCAAGTAGGGAAAATAACAGGTAAAAACACTCAGCAATCTTGGTTAATAAATGTGAGAAATTGATTGAATTGCTCAACAGTACATAATAAAATCAAAATGTCATAAAAATTGATAAAACTGCGCATACAATGTTATAGTTATTCCTTAAGAAAAATGGTTAATTTTTTTTTTATTATTCTCCAAAGCAAAGTATTTTTCTCTTGAGCACATTCATTGACATTCTGTCTGATATTGGATGAGGCATATATTTAAAATTAGTATTATGGTAAATGACATTTGCTTTATCATTATTTATTTACATTTAACAAATCAAACTGTTATTTACATTTTAATCACTAGTAATATCTTTTAATCATTATATTTATAGGTGTAGTGAAATTCAAGCTGGTAGGGGTGGTGGTGTTCTTCAAAACTGCTCAACCAATAGCCATACCTCTTTAAAATCCAAAAAATTTTAAAATCTGGCAACCCTTAATCCCTAAATATGCTGCATTTTAAAAAATTTACTATATCTCAATAAAGGAATATTTTATATTACTGTATGTATGTTATGCTCATATAGCAAAGATGTTTCTTTACAGATTTAAAAACGTTACTGATTTTTTCTTTTCTGTTTGTCCCTCGCTATAAAATTTCCAGCATGCCATCTTCAGTAAGAACAACTTGAACTTTATCATCTCAATGAAGTTACCACAAAATCAACACAAATTAATTTTCTGGTCTCCAGTGTCCTTTATAGTCTACTCTAGTATAATGTTTAAATGGCAGGTGCACAGATTATCCTGACCAAATCTCTTCATCTGTGTATGGTTTAAAATATATTTAGTTTTAAAAGAGTTTAACAGTCATAGGTTTTGCAGATGATTTTTCTCTACTTCTTCAATGATTGTAATCCTGCAATTGTGCCATCACAAAAACACCAAAGTACAATTGAAAAACTCCAAACTCAGATTGAAAACCCTACACAGGTGAAGTGCTTTTATTTAAGAGATTTGATATTCTACCCTGTCAATTAATCAATCTCATCAGTGGATATCTATAGATACAAATAATTTCAAGCACAAGCAAGGCTGGCAATTATTGTTATAAAATAATTCAAAATCCAAAGAGACCTCATGATTGCATGAGGGCTCTTAGGACTTTAGATGGTGATTGCATGATTTCATGTAGCCTTTGCAGCCTCACAAGAGGCAAAAATTCAATATTCATGGAAAATATCATTCCTTTTGAAAAATAATTCATGGTATGATTGAATATAATTAAAATTCATTCTAAATACTTCAGGACTGGCTCTTCATGCGATAATACATTGAGCCATTTTTTTAAATAAGAGATTGTTCAGTTCTGATTTTACAATCCTTAACCTATCCACATCAACCTTACATAAACACTTAAGATCCCTATAACAAACAAAGTACTATGTGACCAGGATTTATATGAAATATATTTGATATTTAGGACTCTTGCAAAAACTCACAAGCACGCAGAAGTTATTCTGACCCTATCCAACAGTGTTTTTTTGTTTTTTTTTTAAATTTTAATATAGAAATCAAAGAAAAATATTTAATGTACTCAAATTCTATATTAATCATTTGGTACAAACAAAAAAAATATTAACTTAATGCTTCATATTAGCATTTCAAAAGCACTACATTAGGTTCAGAAGGCATACAGAGAATCCTAGTGTAATATCAGTTAGCAACATTCTTTAATTTTCAAGAATGAGTGCTGGTGGCAGAAGGTGGGATGAAAGCTTCTCATACTAAGATATGAAGAATTACTTATTTCTAAAACTTAAAGTATGCTAGAGTGGTGTAGAAAATTTAAGGCCTCTTTCACAAAATTGATTCAGGAGGTGTCCTCTTGGCAGACAAGAAGAAGTCATTTTGATCTCCACTTTTTTTTTGTTTAAGCTGTTTTGCATTCTAAATCCATTCTAATCACCTAGACAGTAACTCATAATATTTTTCAAGAGCAGTTTCTCTTTTGGTTTCTTTAATAAAGATTTTGAAACTCTGTTGGAAATAGTAAAAATGATTGCCTATGAGTTTTCACACCTATCATCAACAAGTTAAAATCTAAAAAAATAATAATAATAATTTAAATCTTTTTTAACTCCAATTAACCCCATCTTGGCCAGAGATGTTTACAACTTAATTGTAATTGGGCTTTTTTTGGCAGCCAATAAACCTGGGTGGTCTTATATTACTGTGCACTTTTTTGTGCAAGCATACAGTCTCAATCTAGTAATGACCAAATTTGCATATATGTAAATTACCCCAGGATATACATCATCATCACGCAAAGATAAAAATAATTCAAAACAATAAAACTGCATTTAATATTGATAAAAAAAATCCCTCTATTTGCCCTGTTCAAATATTAAAACACCGAAGAGCATCCATGTCTGTGGTGGCTTATACAATGAATCAATCCCATCAAATATCATTGGGTACACTAAAAAAACAGTGCGTCAAATAATCATTTCACCACTATTTTCCTATATAAATTTTTATGATAGCCTGAAAATTGAATGGGCTCATTTTCGAAAAAGTTCTCAACTTCAGAATTTTAAACCTATCCATATCCTTTACAATGAAGAATATGAGAATAATTTCTAGGTTGGTTCTTCCATTACTCTAGATAAATAAGAGTAAATAATGTGAAAATAAATTCATGTGAATCAATTCCTCCTCCTAGAAATGGCTAGGATTTTTTCGGGGCTGGGGGGACTCACTGCAGGTAATGTAAGAAGGGGTGAATCCTCCTTTTACATCATTAATATTAATAAGTCCTTAATATTAACCTTTGGGAGCACCAATGATATTAACTGAAAAAATTCCACTTTTTTCTCCTCAAAAATAAAGAATATATAAATAAAGTTTAGCTCAGATTTCCAAATGAAATATTATGCAGAAAGATAAAGAAGGGTCATGTATTATTCATAGCTTAGGTCACTTAGTAAATATACATATACAGAATTCTAAAATAAGTGTTGGTTCTCACACTGTTCCTACATCATTAACACAGCAGTCCACAAAATACATGTCTTTGTAATGAATATTTATTACAACTCACTCAAGTCATTAATATTACAACCATGCAAACATTAAGGTCAGCCAAAAGTCAAATGCTTAGAATGACGAAACATTTCAATGGGAAAATAAAAATTTTATTAAAAAACTTCTAACCTTTCTAATGCCCAACAAGTGGCTATATTAAAAGTTAAAAATTCAAAGCTTATCCAAGACATATGATTGACATTATATGTACAAAGTAGTTATAATTAAAGTGCATCAATTTGGAAGCCTGTAAACCAAAAAACAATAAATCACACAGGACAGAAATTTCAAATGAATAATATTCAGATTGCGGAATTGAAAGGCATGGAAAAAAAAAAAAAAACTTATTCCAAAAATAAAAGTTCAATCTCTGTGTTATAAAAGTCTAATGAGATGACATTATACAAAAAATATATATATATTTTTGCAGCTCCCAGCCATATGCTTATATATCCATATAGTATTAGTAGTGGCAAATGAGGCAAGAAACCAAGCTAATACATCAGCAAAGAAATATCCCATTTCACCTGTCAATCTCCTCCAATAGTTCATCCAGTTCCTCCTTGAATTTATTCAAACTATCCATTTCTACAACAATGAATGGAAGCTTTCTCCAGCAATAAACCACCTATTGGCTGAAGGCAAACTTCCATACATCAATTCTGCAACCATCCTTCCTCAATTTGAATTTATGTCCTTTCATGTGCATAGTCTGAGCAAGACAAAGAATCCCATCAGCACTGAGTTTGCATAAGCCATTCAAAGCCTCACACCCCTCACAGGTGCCTAGTCTCCAAACAAATTTGCAGAACTGAAGCCTTCCTTTCTTCCCTCACCAGTCTCAGTGCCCTTCTCTGTATCCAATCCAGTAGCTCTATGTCCTTCCTGAAATGAGGCCCCCAGACCTGTATGCAGTACTCAAAATGTGGTCTGACCATTGCCTTATACAATACAATGGGATAATCACCTCCTCATCCTTGATAGTAAAATTCCTGTATATCATTGACAAAGCTGCATGAGCTGTACTTCATATCTGACTGCACAATTATCCCCACCAATTCCTTTTAATTTTCCACTAACCTGAGTGTAAAGCACACAGTTGGCACATTACTTTAGGATTACTGCTACCCATGTGAAGTACCTTGCATTTGTCAATGCTAAACTTCAACTGCCATTTCTCAGCCCATCTGCCTAATTTTTCTAGATCCCATTGCAGCAGTGTAACTTCATTATTGTCATTAACCATCCTGCCAAGCTTTGTATCATCTGGAAACTTAAACATTATACCTGATATACCTTCATCAATATCATTAAGAAATACAGAAAACAAAAATGAGCCCAGAAATGATCTCTGTGGAAATTCACTAATAACATTAGTCCACAAAGAGCAGAATCCATTAATACCACTCTTTGTCTTCTCTCACTCAACCATCCCTTTATCCATAGAAGCAACTTGTCCTTAATGCCATACTGCTCCAATTTGTACAGCAGTCTTTTATGTACAACAGTATCAAAAGCTTTCCTGAAATCCAAGTACAGTGTATAGGATATCAAAATTATATTTTTGCATCCAGTTTCTTTGTCACTGCTGTCGTTGTTGTTATTGTTATTTGGTTTTTAGGAGCATTTGCAACTAAAGCCATATTGCTCCGGGGATATGTGGTGGTCATTCCCTGACCTTTCCGCATCCTCCGTATTTGGTAGTCATGGGCTTGAACCCCAGTCTAATCAAGAAGTGTTTGTTACGCACTGCTGCTCCTGCCCACCTAGCTACGGAGGCACTCTTTGTCACTGCATCGTAGAACCTAATTACATTGGTCAGAGAAGATCTCCCTTAATGAACCCATGCTGCAATTGAAGTGTAACTGCAATATTGTCTAGACATCAATTCTTTTAACCAGTGACTCCATTATTTTCTGTGGAACAGAAGTTAAACTTACAGGTCTGTAATTACTTGTGTCACCCTTTGATCCCCTTTGTGAATTGGGGATATATTCACACATCTCCAGTCCACAGGGTCTTCTCCTGAATCCGAGGATGCTCTCATAATTATGACTAAGGGTTTGCTTTCCTCCCTATAATTAAATAGATCCCATCCAACCCATGTGCCTTTTTTAATATATTTCGTCCATAGAACTGCATGTTCACAGGTTGATATGCATGCTGTGTGGGATGAAAAATGTGGTATAACTCACAGGGAAAAATTCCTACTCCTTCTGCCTGAGAATGACTAAATGACTCAACAAGGTACCGTAAAAATCACTTTTTATTCTGATGACCACTGTTATCTACAGTTGGCACAACTGTATTGCCAGCTGTAGTTTCCAGCATTTCCTTTTGTTGCCAATATCAACATTCCTTGTAATGCTCATCTTGAATACCAGCATTTGAATATTTCCCAGACAAACTCCGTTCTGGAGATAACCCCCACACACACACACACCCACCCACCAACCAGAAGTTGAATATCCTTGGAGTCAAGTGAATAAGGTGACCAAGAAACTGGAAAATAGCAGTAAGTCAAGAAAATAGCATTGAGAAATGTGTTCCAAAGCAACATTTTCAATGGTTGAGTACATGGAGACTGATGGCCACAATGGCTACCCATAAGATTAACAGCAAGCCATAAGATTAAGCTTGTTTATAAGACATATCTAGATCCACCTCTAGTGCCAATTCACACAAAGAATTGTATGAATTGGCACTTAGAGATAAAGATGTTTCAACTTGCAACTCAACAAACAGCTCTTTCTTTCAAATTCATTCACTAGTACTGGTAAAAGTTATTTACTTAAAGTACAAATTTAACTGAGGTAAAGTTTCTCAGGGATCCCGGAAGAGTGCAATTAATGTTGTTCCAGAACCTTCAAAATCATATATTATGGGCCTTTAAAAACATGTGCACTGTAACTCCAGACCTAAATCTGAAAGCATATGAATAACAACTTTGCTTGATAGTGGTGTATTTCTAGGTCAAGTTCCTAGAGGTGTACCACCATTCCTAATACGCATAAACTTGTGCATGTGCTTGTCAGTGTCAGCTCATGATAGCTGCAACTTGCATTTTGATTTCCGAAATTTTTCAGTTTCAAAAATATGCAAAGTTTTCAAATTTAAACTTATTCTAAATTTACAAAGCTGCTATAATCACATAATTCTGCTATAATTAAAGCTGCTATAATTCTATGCCTCATTAGCATTAGTAGAAGAATACGATGCAAGACAGAAATCTTATGCAGCATCAGCCAAAAAAACCCTCCCATTTCATCCCTCCATTTGTTCCAAATGCCTGTCCAGCTCAGCCTTAAATTTATTTTGGCTATTAGCTTCCACAACAAAAGATGGAAGCCTGTTCCACCAATCAACTACCCGCTGGCTAAAGTCAAATTTCCACACATCTATTCTACAACTATCTTTCCTCAATTTGACACTGTGCCCCCTCAGGTTCTTAGTCTGAGCAAGACGAAGAATCAAATCAGCATTCAGCTTGCTCAACCCATTCGAGGCCTTATACACCTCAATTAGATCACCTCGCAGGTGCCTATTCTCTGGGTGCTGCAATTTGCAGATCTTAAGCCTTTCTTGGTAAGAGCAGTCTGTTCCCCTCATCAATCTTGTTGCCCTTCTTTGTACTCATTCTAGCAACTCTACATCCTTCCTAAAATGAGGACTCCAGACCTGCACACAGTACTCTGGGTGTGGCCTGACCATTGCCTTGTATAATGGGATTATCACCTCCCTGTCCCTGCTAGCAAAATTCCTGTATATCATTGACAAGACTCCATGACCTGCCCTGGCAGCCTGTCTGCATTGCTCAGCAAACTTCATATTTGGCTGCACAATTACCCCCAGGTCTTTTTCAGTTTCCACTTCCCTGAGTGTAGTATCACCCAGTTGGTATGTTTCTTTTCGGTTATTGCTACCCATACGCAATACTTTGCATTTGTCAATGTTAAACTCCAGTTGCCACTTCTCAGCCCATTTTCCCAACTTATCTAGATCCAGTTGGAGTAGCATACTGTCATTAACAACCCAGCCAACTTTTGTATCATCTGCAAACTTGGACATTAAACCTGATACACCTTCATCAATATCATTGACAAATATGCAAAACAACAATGGGCCCAACACCAACCCCTGAGGAACTCCACTAATAACATTTGTCCACAAAGAGCAGTGTCCATTGATTACCATTCTCTGTTGTCTCCCACTCAACCATCCCTTTATCCATTGTAGCAGCTTACCCTTGATGCCATACCTCTCCAATTTGTACAGCAGTCTTCCATGTGCAACAGTATCAAAAGCTTTCCTGAAATCCAAGTATATGATATCAAAAGTATTTTTGGCATTCAATTCCTTTCTGACCACATCATAGTAACCAATCAAATTGGTCAAACAAGACCTCCCTTTGATAAACCCATGCTGTTTCTTGATTATTACTGCAGACTTGTTTAGATGATCCTGCAATGCTTCTTTAACTAGTGATTCCATTATTTTCCCCCGAATACAAGTTAAACTAACAGGTCTGTAGTTACTTGTGTCACCTTTTGTGAATTCCTTTGTGAATTGGTGATACATTTGCACACCTCCAGTCCATGGGGACCTCCAATGAGTCCAAGGAATCTCTCATAATTATGGCTAAGGGTTTGCTTACTTCCTTTGCTGCCTCCTTTAATATAACTGGATAGTTCCCATCCACCCTAGGTGCCTTCCTTATGTTTAACTTCACCAATTTCTCCTCCACTTTGCTCTCAGTTATTACAAAATCACTTAGTTCCCTGTTTGTGTTTGATAAACTTCTGGCACTCCATCGAATAACTCCTCATGTGTGAATGTAGATGCAAAATACTCATTCATTTTATCAGCTACTTCAGCATGATCATTAATAGTCAACCCATCTATGTTAAGTGGTCCAATCTGATTCATCCCTTTCCTTCTAGAGTTTACATAAGTAAAGAACTCTTTGCTGTTTTTCTTTGCATCCTTTGCCAAAGATTTCTCATAATCTGCCTTTGCCTGCCTAACCTCCTTTGTGACTTGATTACAGACTAGTTTTTTATACATGCCATAGGCTTCTGTGTGGCCTGATACACATACCATCCCATACATTCTTCTTCTTGGCCACTAGCCTCATTAATTCATCTGACATCCATTTAGGCCTAAACTTTGAACAGTATTTCTTAGTTGAATGAAAAGCCTAGTAGCCTCCAAAATTAAGTCCCTGAAAAAATATGCAAAGTTAAGCTGTGCAAAGGCACAATAAAATGTGAAATATTCTGCAAACTACACAAAGGGTTGCTCTTACAAAGAAAGGCTTAAGTTCTGCAACTTACAGTGTCTGGAGACCAGGCACCTGCGAGGTGATCTGATTGAGGTGTATAAGGCCTTGAATGGTTTGAGCAAGCTCAATGCTGATGGGATTCTTCCTCTTGCAGAGGTTAATCACCTGAGGGGACATGCATTCAAACTGAGGAAAGATAGTCCTAGAATATAAGTTTGGAAATTTGCCTTTAGCAAGCGAGTGGTTGATTGCTGGAGTAAACTTTCATCTGTCATTGTAGAAGTTGACAGCTTAAATAAATTCAAGGCAGAACTAGACAAATATTTGGAGTGAATGGATGGGTGAAATGGAAGGGTTTTTTTTTTTTTTTTTTGGCTGATGCTATATAAGCTTGCTTTCTTGCATCATATGCCTCTGCTAATGCTAACTATGTGAGATAGGCTGCAAAATTACATTACTATATGTGCTATGTGTATGTCAGCACACTGTATCTATTATAGTAGAATACCAAGTAACCAAATAATTATATGTCAACTTCATTTGAATTCCATATGCCAAAGGAACTAAGCAAACAGAAATTCATCAGCAATTGTAAGCTGTATATGGTCCAATGATCACATCCAAAAAACTGTTTTTGGTGCAGTCAGTCCATACACTGCTTTCTGAACACAACAGTAGTCAGAAGGTACATTATGGACAGGAGGTACTTGCCATTCCACCACAAGTTTTAACCATATGCTTCTAACTTGCATTTATGGGAGTCTGTTTTTAAAACACCTAGCCCCAGAAAGTACTTTTTAAAGGATCCAAAACATAAATGGAGGCATGTTACTTTTCAAAACTGCCCTTGTGTGAGCTTGAGTTTCCAGAATAAACAAACCATGCTATCCTTTCCTGAGACTGACTAACTCAGTCACTACTGAAAAAGGCCCATAAAAATTCCTCACATTATTGACATGATTTAAACCCAAGTTTTTCCACCGGGTGTGGGTAAGATGATGATTATACCAAATGTGCTAACCAGAAGGGTTACCCTTGTGTGTGTAAAATAATTTAAAATAATAATAAAAAAAAGTTAATTTTTTTAATTTTTTTTTTTTTTTATTTAACCCAGGAACACACATGTTGAAGTAAAAATTATTCAATGAATATTGAAAACAAACAACTTTTAAATGTGGTTACAGCCTTCCTGACTCTTCAGCACCTTTCAAGAGCATTTCCATTCATAAAATTTCCTTAATACTTCCATGTATACATGTGTTTTTCGTGCCTAGGTAAAATTTATCCCCCACCTAAACACATGCATTAACACTTCCATTTGAAATTAAATTGGGAAAATGTTTTATTTTTTGATTTTTTTGGAATGCAAAAAAAATCGAAAAATAAAACGTGCATAAATTTAGTATTTATCTGTAAATTTAAAAAAAAGCCTTTCAAAATACATTATTTGTTGCTTATTTCTGTGTTAATGCTTACCCCTTCCAATTCCACACATATATTATATATTTTGTAATTTATGGCATCCTAGCCATCCATTGCAAACATGATGTCTCTGACAGGCGCCACTTTTTAAATTTTGTCTGTTAATTTTTATTTTTTTTTTTTGTAAATGAATTAAAATCCTCCCATGTACCTTTTCCCACCAATATTCTTTAACTGATTATGCAGTATTTTCTGTTTTCATTTCAATATACTGTGATTCACGAACGAACCCCCAATACTTTTTGACAAGGAATCTACACCAACCATCCGAGTTCCACCACCCCGCACTAACCCATAGAATATAGCTCATTTAGGCCCTTAGGCTCTTATTGTGCTTTTGAACGTTAATTTGACAGTATCTTATCTCCATCCAATAAATTATGGATACTGACGCAAGGAAAATTTTCAGTGTGTGTGGGTGAAGATATTAATAAACAAAAATAATAAACCATTTATCACACACTAAAACTCAGCACTGGATCCAGAAAGGCACGATTGTTCAACTGGTGGCGGTCCAAAGTAAGAACTAGAGGGACTATAGCCCTTGATCAAAATAACGTAGACTTTTTTACTACTACTGATGATTCTCTGATGATTTCTTTAATCCCTCCTTGCTTCACTCCCCTTTAGAAAAATACTGGGACCGTTACTGTTTCCAACCCTTCCCTCCACAGTTTGAGTAAATGTTTTACAGCTTTAAAAGTTATTGTACGGTAATTATCCGTAACAATTGGTGGCAAATCCATGCTAAATTTAATTTTCAATGACTGTGAACCACATCAACATCACATCTACTCCCCAAAACACACGCACTAGGAAAACTGAGAACACAACTAGTTAAGCACAATAAAAAAATAATAATAATAAAACCGAAGGGAATATGTATTAACTCAGATTTACTTACTGTAAATCTGAGTTAATACATATATCTTTTAACTTTGTTGACTTTTCACAAATTTTCTGTTTCTCTTTTAAGAAACAAAAATTTAAAAAAAAATTTAAAAAAGACCTTGATTCTGGAAATTTGAACGATATACCTTTGATCGCAGAGAAAGAATTCAGTCAAAAACCGATAGTTGACATCCTCAAACGTACAGGTTTTTTTTTTTTTTTTATCTTATTTTATTATTATTTAGTATTGTCATCATTTGGGTAGCTAAAATGTTTACAGATTATTAAATTCATATTTTCAATTCACAGAATTCATAAATTAATGGACAGAAACATTGTGATTCGCTCCATTCTTCATTTCATTCACATGAAAGGATGCAATGAGTAACGATAAAGTTCCAGATGCTATTTCATGAAAGTAATTGTTACTAGGGCCGTGTAAAGGTACTTGGGGGGCCCAGATGCAAAAGGAGTTAAAGGGCTTCGTTTATTTATGTTGAGACTTTGATGGCTCCATTGATTGGGACCCCTAGATCGGGAGCCCTGGTGCGACGCATCCAGTGCACACCCCATTTGTACGGCCCTGGTTGTCACTTTTCGACGATTTTAATAAACTGGAAAATATTTGGAGGAACATTTCTGTTTATAATTAGATGTATATAAATCTAACCATATTTTAACTGTTATTGTTTATTTTCCTATTTATTATTATTAGCCATATGGTGCAAGGAAGCTTGAGGCTTATGCTACACCAGCCAAAAAAAAAAAATTCTGAATTACCCTGAGAGAGAGAGAGAGAGAGAGGTAGAAGGGAATCACCAAGAAAGAGAAGAATGATGATGATATCCAGCTCAGGACCCTAGTGTGCATTTGTCCCTAAACATAACATTTCACATACATTTTTGTTGTCAGAATGACTTTTGTTCTTGCGCCGTACTGCCTGTTGTGTAATGTAGTCACTTCATCCATAATTTGATGATGACAATAGTAATTTATAATCTACAAAAAAAAAAAAAAAAAAAAAAAAACCTTTCCTGGCCTAAACCACTTTTTATAACCACATTCATTAATAACAAAGATACTACAAGAGGTACCTTTGTTATCAATTTGATTATCAGTGATAATCGTGGTAATTCTTTCACGGTGACCAATTGGCTCTCAAAATACGTCCCTTATTTGCAAATATATCGAAAGGTGCCCCTACATCTGAATTATGGTGCTCAGCCTCAGCAAGTATTGTAAAAAAATTCTGGGAATTGAATATTGGGTTCTGAGGTGGTTGAACAGGATCCATGGAAACCCGTTCACCATCTCTAGATCTATACTACATGCGAACATGAACATGACACCATGGAAAATCAAAATTCTGGAAAACAAACCTCACCACTCTTGCAAACTATTAACTAATACGGCTGATTCCCCTCAACGTGCAAGAAATCATTTCAGCCTCAAGTATCCATCCAAGAGAGCAACATAAAGTGAACTCTTACCAACCTCGTCCGTGTTAGAGATATGTTTCCAGCAAACATAATTGAACAGTTCAACAGTCTACAAATTTATCCCAACAAACTATTGGATGACAAAAAATACAGGAAGAATACTCTGTAAGACTTGTATAGATGCATCGACCTCAAGTGAATCCTGACTAACACGATCAAGTCAATCCATCTTCCAGTCCTTCACATGCCATCTACAGACGCATAAATCAGGATCTTCTGTTTTAGAGGACTTTGGCTGTCTTTTAATAGATTGTTCTCATTAGATTGTAAACTGAATTTATATTGTAAACTTTATTTATTCTCCTGTGCATACATGTTCAAACCTATGTTATCTCCCTCTTCCACTGTTATCTCCTACGTTATCCCCTCTTTCACTGTTATCTCCTACGTTATCTCCTCTTCCAGTGTTATCTCCCTCTTGTAAATTTATATACTTATGCTATGTCAACTTCAAGCAAGTGCATTGTCAAACATTATCAGTCATCCCTTTATTGTATGTGTTTTTAGCTTATAATTCTATGTACACCCTTCGAGCCAACTAGCTGTACAGAGGATGAAATCAAGCTTAATAAACTCGAATAATAATAACAATGTTCTGTGTCACAAAGTATGGTCAGTACAAGGTAATTTCGGGAGAATAGATCGATATATCTGTCATTTCCAATCCGTACCTAACTGAACACTTTTGACAGCAGGAACAAAAAACACCCCAAGGGGCTCACATCTGGTGAGTATGGACTTGGCATGGGCTGGATATCATCATTCTTCTCTCTCTCTCTCTCTCTCTCTCTCTCTCTCTCTCTCTCTCTCTCTCTCTCTCTCTCTCTCTCTCTCTCTCTCTCTCTCAGGGTAACTCGGAATTTTTTTTTTAGCTGGTGCAGCATAAACCTCAGGCTTCCTTGCACTATATAGCTAGTAATAATATAATAATAAAACTTCCTAGTTCAAAACAGAACTAACCATAAGGAAAGAGCAAAGCAAATTCCATGCACACCCAAAGATTGTAAAGACCATATAATTGTCAATAATGCTCATGTTGGTCAAAATCGATATTAAAATTTCTTTTATTAATCAAATATTGTTTTTTTTTTTTTTTATTTAGTGTTTCAGAATGTTTGAAGATAGTACTGTATTCTCTTCCTCGATTGTTTCTTCTGTTATTGAAAGTTCACGATTCCTTAGCAGAGAACTTAGACTGGTAAACAAATTGTATAGGCATGATGCGGTGGCATTCAGTTGCCTTCCACGCCTGAGCCTATATAATTTGTCCTAGCATGTGTTCGCAGGTGGATCTTCTGGAAAAAAAAAAAAAAAAAAAAAAAACAAAGAATAACTGAAAGAATAAACACCTCCTTCGTCTAGTAGGATAAGTTGTTCGTTGGTTCTTGTAGGGTTTAGGCACATCAGCAACTTAGGCCATGTTGTGCCGAATATAATATAACTGTAAATTGCGTGCGTTCTGCAGTCGATTTGTTGGACGAAAGACCCGAGTTTCTGTGAGAAAAAACCACGCTACCCTCGCTTGAGACGACGAACTCAGCCACGTTGTTAAATATACTAAAAATTCCTGTAAAAATATACTAAAAATTCCCTAAATATACTAAATATACCATAAAAATTCCTGGCTTCATTGACGGGATTTCAACTCAGGTGTTTTCTACCCGATGTATGGAGAAAGATGATTATACCAGCTATGCTACTAATCTTAATGAGAAAACTTAATTTTCTCATTAAGTAATCTAGGTTTTTATGCAAGCATCACAATCGCGGTTAGAGTCTCTTAAAATAGCAGCCCAAAAGTTTGAGTTCAAGTTTCTTTGACGAATTGTAGTGTGTCGACTCAACTTTGGCCTCAATTACGCACGGTATACTGATCGGTTGACTCTGAATCAATATTTAATAAATAACAGGAAGGTGGTATTTTGGTTTATTTCTTCAGCACAGCGGCCAATTCATCAACTCGTTGCGAACTGATCCTCAACTTATTCGGCCTGAAGCCAACATTCCCGTTCATCCTAAAAGTTCAGTGGAGTTAAAGTTAGCGGACCGTGACTAGGTCACTGAAGATTTTGAATGCCCATGTCTTCAAACCAAGTCACTGCAGGGCAGGCTGTGCAGTATGACATGGTGCATTGTCATGAAGAAACAGATAAGAGTCTACCCCATACTGCTGCCACAGACTAGAAAGAAGGGAATTTTTCAGAATGTCAATATACCTCATGGCATTTGTTATTCTAGGAACGACCACCAATCTTGCAAACAATAAGAAATAACCCCACAACGGTGATGACAGCACTTCTGGCAAATTTCACAGTTCAGACGGCCCACTCTGCTAACTAACGTCCTCCGGATATCTACCAGGCCCAAACACAACAATCTGACACTCGTGTAACGTGATTTGTCACTCCATAACGCAGCTTTCCAACGTTCTAGGAACCAATTACGATAGATTACGCACCAAACAAGTCGAGTGTGCATTGCACACTGTAATATCGGTTTGTGTGCTGCAGCTCTTCCGCAAAATCATATGCTATGCATTTCCCTACCCATTGTCCTTGTCCTAGTATCAGATCCTGTGGCTTCATGAACTCTTGGTTGATCGGTGGACGTTCCATGAGAAATGCCCACCGATCTTTTTCTACCAATTTCTGTGGTCTACTTGAATGTTTCCATATGGTGATTACGTCAGCCATCGAGGGTATTGCAGTTTTGCTGCAATGTCACGAAAAGATTGATTGTTAATATGGCATCCTATGATAATTCCCGTTGGAAGTCACTAAACTGACTGCCTCAACCGATCTACTGTATTTCGTCCATCTGCTTCTTTTTGCGTGAATGCATTTGTTTTTACCCTATACCTTTTCCTGACATGGAAATGTTATAGGGATGGCGCGTATAGCTCATCTTATCTCGACGGATAACTGTATTCTTATACTGTATTGACAAAAATATCCGGACGTATAAGGGGTCATGGCGATATAAAGGATATGGTTATCGGCTGCGATAAAAATAATGCCAAAGATTATATATATTCACTTGCCAGATGTAGAAGGGATCACCATAATCATATGTTCTAAAATGGCAATTGTGGGTGTTCATAATTATTAGTAGTACTTATAATAGTTCTCAATTGTATATAATGATTGTAAATTTACAATAATTTGTAAGTGTATAAATATAAGTCTTTAGTAATAACGTTTAATGTATTTTGCAATCATTTCATTTCTATAACTTAGATATTTACTAGAAAGCAATGTTCCTTAACACTGGTGCTCAAACTCTTTATTATTATTAGCCATATGGTGAAGGAAGCCTGAAGCTTATGCTGCATCAGCCAAAAAAAAATTTTTTTCTGAATTACCCCGAGAGAGAGAGAGAGAGAGAAGGGAATCACCAAGAATTTATGCTTCAGCAGCAAAAATAATTGGACTGCTTGTCACATCTAGTGTCATTTTATTTTTGCATGCATGTGTATGAATATTTATTTATTCATTTAAAGACAGTGAAGTCAATTTATGAAATAAGGTTAACATAGATAGCTAATAAAAATTAAATATTATGTTACTCCTAGCCATGCTGCCGTACTTTAATATGGTTTCTGGTACTGTGTGCCACTTTTGCATCGCTTAGCAACGATAAAGATTATTTATTTATGACATCAATCATTTTTTTTTCATGTCGTAATAATATCTTCATTAACAGGAAGTAAAAACCTAAATAAGATCAAAGTTATAAATATTGTATTTGGCATTCGCGGTTTTGACGATCTCAGTAAAAAAGTGTTGAGCTGGTTCTCTTTCTAACGACCAATTCACCCTTTCTTCCACTGCTCTCTCTTTTGGCCATGCGTAATTAGAAATCCTCCATCAAATCAAAGTTAATAATATATATACAAAAAATATTTATAATGATTGGATTAAGTGCTGTCTACAGTCAGTTTCCATTATTTTAATTAGTTCCTTTTCCCTTAGGATGACTACCCTTGCTTCCACTCTACTGATACAAGCAAGTTCCGAACTGTTTTCTGGGTCGACCTTTTCTCCTGTTCCAGTTGATTCATAAAAAAAAGGATACACGTTGAGTGTGGTTCGCAAATTCTAGTGTCGTATTTTACTGTCACAATGTCAAGATAAGAGAATAGTGTACTCTCTTGATTCTGTAAAGACGGCTTCATCTTTTTTCTCTCTCTCTCTCACCCCCGATCATGCTCAGAAGTCACTGAAGACAAGTAGTGTAAAAAGTATCTACTAGCTTGTTACAACTTACTGTCAAAATGTTCAGGTGTATGAACCGTAAAGAAACACTGCACAATTTAAGTGCAGTATTCCTTTACAGTACTGCCAGAGCACTGTTGACTTTTCCTGCTATTTTCCATTCGTATTCCTAATGTATGAATTGAAGTATACAAATTTTTCTACATTTTTTATCGCTTCGGTCTCAAATATAATGGATTCTGTTTTATGCATTGGAATGGGCTTATTGTTTATCTTAGTCCTATTTCGATAGAGTAGTGAATTAGATCTTCAAATTTTCTTTGGGCAGTGTCAAATCTTTTATTATCAGTAATACCTCATTGAAAAAAAAAAAAAAAAAAAAAGAAAGAAAGAAACTGGCTCTTGTACTTGTGCAACGCGCCTACTATGAGAACAGGAGCGAAGTCTTTTTTTTATTTAGAGGTACAGTTGCTCTATGAGGAAAGGAACCGATAAAAACTGCTATGCTTCGCATATAAATGAGAATTTATTATAAAATTAAAAATGAAATTTTAAGTTTGCTTGCGTGTTCTTAAATTGTGTTTAAAATTATTCCTTAAGACTAGCACCCACAGACATAGGAATTTCGGAATGTCTCATCTTTTTTTTTTTTTTTTTGTTAGCTGTTGGCGCATCAGCTTCTGTGGCCATAATGCACCTCCCAAAGTTTTCGCATTTTACTGTGATTCAAGCCCGAGGCGGGATTCGAACCCGCGACCTTTCCGGTTGCCAGGCAGGCACTTTACCTACCTGGCTAGCCCAGTCGGCGAATGCCTCATCATCCAGCATCAAGTGTCCCTTGCCAATTCACGTGCGCATGGGAAACTTCAGAGCCATTGCTATTCTGGAGTTTTAAAAATAAAATTCAGCCCTCTAATATAAAAGGGGAGAAACTCATCTTGGAATACAATTGTTATTGACAATGTCAATAACAATTGATTACTCCAAGCTCAGACAATGACGCAGTCATTACACTTAGACATTTATGAGCTGCAGAGGGTTTGATAAAACCCGTTGAAAGAAATTCTAGATTCGGCGAAACTCTTGATCAAATTTTGGATTCACATTTTTGTTAAGAGGAGAATTATTCTTTTTTCTTTTTTTTTACAAAATTAGCGAACCTGTTGATCAAAAAATAGTAGCTTACTACTGACTTAAGAATAAAACTTCAGTGTTGAAGATACAGAAATTCTGATAAGAAGCTTCGATTGCATTAACTATTTTATTAAGAGGTCCACAGTGTTTAAGAACATCAGAAAAGTTTTTGATAAAGCCCAAAGCTTTTGTAAAATCGATAAAATTTAGGAGAAGTGATAAATTCTTATCAGGTAATCTTATGCAACAGATTAATTTTATCCTGCTTCTTTTTCCTAACTTGATCCTTAGATTAGAATAACACGTGGCACAATCTGTTAATAATTGTAGTGTAAATTTTTAAGGTGTCTGAAACAAGATCATTCCTCTATGATTCATAATTTGCCTCGTTGTTCCCCCGAATGAGGATAAGTACACTTTTTCATGGCTCTCTGATTTTTCCCTAACAAAGCACAATGGTAGTGAATTACCAATCATGAAAAGTTTCTCTTCCGAGAGCGGACACCCCATCTTAAAAATAGCTTCGTTATATACTCGTATAAACCATGTATTCTAGGGGTTTCCTAGTTTTGATTGCTTATTGCATTTCTAAACTCACTTAAAACGAAAAGTTTCAAATTTATCGGAAAATTCTTTAAGGCAGGTCGAATCTGCATGCTAATAAATTGTTCATCTTTATGATGAACCCAAGCAAACCTTTAAAATATTCTTAGCATTCTGTTAAAAGTTTAATAATAATATTATTATTATTGCTCTTATATTATTTCTTCCTGATTGGGGGTTCCACCTCGCGACGGGTTTTGCTACCAAATGCACAGAGCGGTTGTTGTTATGTCTGATATTACTGTTGGTCGAGGAAATCTGACTATCTTACAGGTATATTATTGTTATATTTCACTACCATCTCTTTTCCTAATTCTATTACTGTTTTGTGTTCTATTTTTTTGGGGGACAGTTAAAACCAATTTGTATACAATTTAAAGTTTTCATTGAAATTTCCCTCTTCAAGTTCACTGAATTAATATATGCTTTTTTGTTGCTTTTAACGGAGATGTACAGAATATTTTCTTGTAGCTGTTGGACTTGTTCTGTAGAAAAATATCATAGTGAATTTCCTTTTTCTTCACCATGCCGTTAAAACCTTCTTGGGTCTTGCATTTCACCATAACTTCACTATGCAGTTAAGACCTTGGGGCTTGCATTTAAAGTTTTTGCATTGAACAAAATACACCGTTCGCGATATTATCATATACGTAATTTTGGAGGCTATTATTCGATATCGTTTCTTCAATTCTTCCTCCAAGTTTATTTTTAAATTCCTGAGACACTAGGATCCTGTGCCAACTACTGTATATTATTTTTTCGATCTTAGAGTTAACTGGATCATACTAAGAATCCGGTTGTCAGACTTCATTTCGATGACATTATTTGCTGTGCATTTGATTAACTGAATCTATGTACCAGAAACGAGGATATTGTCAGTTTCGCTTCCCAGACCATTGGGAAGCGAAATCGACAATAATCGCATCCACATTGTCCAAAACATGGACAGTTCCCAGGTCCATATTTTGTTAGCTCGATGTGGGAATCTTAATTGGGCCTCAACTAGGGCATGCATAAGCACAATACAGTTTTTCGACGATTCTTCAAAATTACTTTGCGACACACAAAAGAATCGCAACGGCAATGAAAATAGGTTGGCCTCTTTCAAGTGCCTTAAATTCTGCTCAATCTAAATCGAACGTTCCTTAATTGGTAAATCAAATCTCTTGAAAATTAAATGCTTTTCAAAATAAAACATTTTTAATTATTTTGTTATAATATTAGCTCTTCTACCGGCTGCGTCAGCAGTCTGCTGTATACCATTTATCTGTGTTGCAGTATGCTAACGACTTTTCATTCTAAAATTTATCTAAAATAAAATAATATCAAACAAATTAAACAGATTGATTTGTTTTTGTAATGCGATTTTGATATGGCTTCTGCGTTGAACTGACACACGGACCCCTGTGCCAAAAACTTCCACATCAACAAAACATCCTAATTCTACATTATTACTATTATTAGTAGTAGTACTAACAAACATATACAGAATCAGCCACAAAAAAAAAAAAAAAAAAATTAACCCACCTATTCTGTCCATCCCCTCTAATAACATGTCTATTTAACCCCAGGGACTCACATCTGGTGAGTATGGGCTTAGCACACTCAGGGTCCTGAGCTGGATATCATCATTCTTCTCTTTCTTGGTGATTTCCTTCTACTTCTCTCTCTCTCTCTCTCTCTCTCTCTCTCTCTCTCTCTCTCTCTCTCTCAGGGTAACAGAAAAAAAATTTGGCTGGTGCAGCATAAGCCTCAGGCTTCCTTGCACCGTATGGCTAATAATAATAATAATTCCTTCAATTTAGTGTATTATAAAATAATATAGCTATGCAATAATAATTTATTTAAATCGAATATAAATCTAATTAGATTTATATTTACGTTCATGGTTTATATAAAACTTTCTTCCCCACCAAAGTTTAGGGTTCATACCCTGTGTAAATAACCACCATACGCCAAATAAATACGTAAATTAATTAATAATATTCTCGGAAATAATTTTTCTGAAACTGCCACATGGGGTCAGTAAAGTTTACAAGTTGCAATTTGTGCCATTTTAATTAAGTTGTGTTTTTGTGCATTCATTTTGTCTCAATTTATAATAAATATTTAAATGGTTATTCAAGTAGCTAATTTAAGTATGATGTCAATGACGGATTTATAGCATCACATTTTCAACCAGATGTAATTGAGGTAGGTGCACAATTATTCGTTCTTTAAATAATTTAAGTAATTTGCTTGTTCAACGAATTTAGGGCAAAATGGCTTCATGCGACTGGCGCTATGCAGATTCACATAAAGCTCAGAAATTTATGATATAAAAATAATCATTGAATAAAATGACCAAAATTAAATTAGACAAAAATCTAATACTGTACTTGGATGACCAGTGATAACTATTATATTTATTTATTTATGTATTTTTTTAAATTTCTTTATTGAAAAAAAGTCTATACGACATTAAAATCACTGTACCAAGACGTTATCCAGCTGCTCTGATAAAATGATTCGAGAACAAATATTTGTTTTTGCAATTAATAATAAAAATAATTAGTTCTTGCAATTGAGCTGCTAAAAGCGGTTTTTTAATGGCCGGAAAGAACAGCAAAGTACTAACCGTGAACAGGAGCTCGGATACATTCATATTAATCTTTTGATAAAACCCAAATCATCAAAATCAATACTAAAGCCCTGTAATAGCCCAGGGTTGTAAAACTAATTAATGCTTGTCCACGACAATTAATGTCATATATTCTATTGCTGGAATATTGAAATTTAACATTCTGTTTTTGAATATTGCAAATCGACATAATATTCAATATTACTATTTACTGTGAAAGAATTTTGTAACAGCCAGTCCTGGATTATCAAAAAAAATAAAAACTGCATAAAAATTAATAATTAGTAATAAATAAATAAAAATAACTTTTGTCTGTGGCACTTAGTTTTTAAACATTATAATATACGTCATTTCAGACGTATATTACATAATAAATGGACTTCAAAGAACATCCCCGTAGGATCCCACTGTATATAGGTGCAGTGCTATATAATACTCTTGTACCACGTGATGATGCATTAGGAATTTTATTATTAAGAATATCATTATATTATATTAAGATATAATAATATAATAAATTATAAACATTATTATGTGGTATAAAAGTTATTTTATTATTATTGATTGTTTTTAAAAAAGGCGAAATAAATTAACACAGATTTGCTAATATTAGCTATCACAAAATTACTAACTTCAAAAGTAGCAATATAATCTATCAAATGTATTCGGATGCCCATTTTAGTGTAGTGAATGGAGAAAATGAGATGCGTGAAAGCAGGAACAAAGTGTGCAAGCAACCAGATTCAAAAACAAGCAGAATGAATTGCGTTGAGCAGTTTACAAAATTTCAAATGGTTTTTTTAAATGTCGGGTGCCATATCGGCAATTTGTCACTACCTGTGGCAGTCACTTTTTTTTTTTTTTTGATTTGGTAGTTGTTGGCGCATCGGCTTCTGTGGCCATATTGCACCTCCCAAGGTTTTTGCAGTACTTTGATCCAAGCCCGAGGCGGGAATCGAACCCGCGACCTTTGGCAGTCACAGGTTTGAATATCGCAAAGTCAACTGTGGTTTATGTAGGTGTGCGCAAACAGTCATATAAAAGGGGGGGGGGGAAATAAAATAAATTTAAAATTTTATTTTATTTTTTTATACGAATAGGAATTACAGATTCCTGAATAAAGTGGCGAAAGCGAACCTAATGAGAGATAGACCCTTGGAAAACGTTACATTGGAGTTACAGGAGTGTATGTGAATATCCACAGTCTTCAGGAAAGCATGGAAGGAGTCCGTAGCAGAACTGCTGCTCACAAGTTCTACATCACCATAACGAACGCCTGTGGAACTGCATTGGAGCGTTACACAATTTTCAGATTAACCGATCGGGCAGTGGTGTGGAGAATGCCTGGGAACATCATATACTGTAGAACTGGGAACATCATATACATATTCCGCTCACCATGAAGTTCGGTCATGGAGCTGCTGTCTTGTCTTTCGGACATGGATCGTCAATTGTAGTACCAAAACACGATGAATACTGAGTCATACGTCGACATCTTGGCCAAGTCCTACGCTCTGGAAGTTCTTTAGAAATGAAACCCCACCATGTTCCACCATGATATTTCATCCCATATAGCGAACGTCAGAAACGTGGTGTGAGAAAAACGAGGTCCAACAACTCACCTGGTCAGCCCAGATCTGAATCCCATCGAACACATCCCAAAAATGTTCGATGGGATTCAGATCTTTTACAAATGTGATTGTGTCCAAATACTTTTGGCAGCGTAGTGTATATGTGTTTATAAGTGTGTGTGGAATTAAACAGTGACAAATGAGAAGGAATGGCCTGGCTTATACGCAAATGAGTCTTGGGTGGAAGAATTATATAGCTACTTCTCATTTCTCACTATCTAATTCTGTAGGTACTGACTTACCAGTTTATTTGAAAACAGTTCTCCGATTTCGTTGTAGACAAATGACATAGCCATGACATGAGGGGTTACGTGGTAAGACAGACCTATATAAGAGCTGCACTACCCAGGTGGTGTCCTTAAAGGATGTGACATAATAAAGGCAGGTGACATAAGAGATGCATGATCATAGGTGTTTAAGCAGAGGGATTATCATTATGGGCAGTGGCGAAATTCGTCCATGTATCGACACACAGTGCTTGGGATCTTCGATCAGTGGCTGCTATGAGACAAAACCAGCAACAAGAGCAGTCAGTCTTAATACGCTTCCTTGGAGGTATCACATAATCTCTAGGAACCTTCTTACCCTCTCTCAGCTTCTATCCGGAAAACTGAGCTCACCTGATATATGGGATATCATCGCCAGACCGTCAGACAGGAGAAGATGCCAATCCAACACATCCTCATACAGATCGAAGCTGCGTAGCATGTCCTCCCTGGACAACATGTTTCCACATAACTCCTTCCAAATATTGAATAGATTAGCCATAGACGCTGAGAAGCTCTGCAAGGGCAGAATCTACAGATCTTCCATTCTTGCAGACATGTATGCCCTCGTCATGATCTAGGTGGACTCTCTGAGATGCCGCGCTATCCACGCTCTGTTATATCTGAATGTACTTTTATATGTTGTATCTTTATGTTGATGTATCTTCTTCAGAGGCTGTTTAAGGCCGTGTATTGTATCTGGGCTCTGTACACAATGAATTTGTCTCTCATTTATATTTAATCTCTGTATGTAACTCGTGTCCTCTAGCTGCATAGCTGTAAAGGGACATTTCTTCGGAAATAAATTGATATTAATAATAATAATAATAACTTTGGCTGGTGGCAAATATTCCACGATCGAAACTGTATATCTGGCCACCACGTAAGCAAAAATCAGAAGATAACATTGCACGCAGTCACGAAAACCTTCAACAGGAATTCCAGAAACCCAATGCTGCCAATGCAATGGGCAGGAATTTCAGAGTGTCTGCGCAGTTATGTGGTAGTCGTCAATCCATGTGTAATTGAAGCATATCAATCCATTTTCAGTAGTGTTGGGTACACTGGAAACGTCATACGAATCAGGATTCACAGTGTAGCATGGATGGACACCAGATGTGGAGGAAGCTGCACGACGTAATGGCTATCACGAGGATGAATCCAAGCTTCTTGTTTTTGGAGAGAGGGTAATAGCACAGAAAAACAAGGGGAATCTAGTCTTGGTTGGTAGTAACATGAAAATTGTTCTGTTTACAGATAATACTAAAGCATATAACATGTAAGAACATGCTTTTAGAATAGCCTTAGAGGATGAATAATTACTGCAGTTCCCTGCCTCTGGGATCCCACATGTTCTCTGTAACATCTACCATGGGGGCAGCAGTCTACAAACGAATAACATCGAAAAGGTTATCTTTTTCAAATAATTATTTTGAAGAAGAAACAGAAGGGCCGAAGAATACAATAGCATTTCATTTTGAAGAAATAAAAAATTCTTAACCCTTAGAATGAGACTTCCGTTAACCCTACTTGTACTATGAAAAACAATATTTAAATTAAAAGAATGTATTACTTAAAAACGTTTTTGATAAGAAATGGTGAATAAATGAAAAGCCAATTCTTTTTGTATCCGCTTATTTCTTCTTTTGCATGATAGGTATTATTTTGCAAATACTGTATACTCTCAAACCAGTGATTACTGTTTTTGTATTTTAACATGTAGAATAGAGGGAGAAATATTACATTACAATTTATTTTTTTATATAAACTTTATTTGAAACAAAAATAAATTTTGTTGAAATATATTATATGTATGTATTAGTAAATTAATAAGAGGAGTTTACCTCAATATAGTACGTGGAACACTTCCGTACTAATAATTTACTAATATTATTATCAACGTAGAACATATTGAGTATTACAGCTCTGATTCATACTATATATGTATGTATGTAATATAATATATGTTAAAATGTTAAGCTTACGTAAGACCAACTCGTTTATAATAGGTTGTTATTTAAAATAGGTACTATGGATAACAATAAATAAAAGAAAAAATTTCATTACTCTATATTAAAAAGAATAAATTCATTACGTCAGGTTAGATTGAAAAATATATTTAAGATTGGACAATATCGTTGTATTTTCGGTTCAAATTTCAGCTGACAAGTCAGAATTTAAAAAAAAAATAAATAAATAATAATAAATAAAAGAAAAGAAAAAAAAAGTCAGTATTGTCCAAGTATTCTATGTTAATCTTTTTTCCTTTACTTGTGTTTTTTTTTTTTCAAAAGGTATTAGATTTAATTTTTTTATAAGCATTACATAAACAGAAAGACTTAAAAGCAACTAATCCCTGTTGAATATACAAATTGCTTGTGTTTTAAATTTTTTGGAAATATCCAAAAGACACCTGTCAGAATCTTTTGGCCATTTGTAATAATACCAGGTCTTTTCACATGAATTTAAAATAAACGGGGGGTGTATTAAAAACGTCCATCGAGTTCTTTTGTTAATCGCTTCTTTTTATTATTATTATTTTTTTCATTATACATTTATTAAATTATTCAAACCGGTTGTCGTTAAGCCTAATACAAGTATGTATTCGACAAGTCACTTTTAAATAAATAATTATCAATTCTGTTTTTCTGATATAAATTGTTTTACTATAAATGAAGAAGAAACTATAGTAACACTTACTTTGGATCGATGCCCCCTCAAATTATAATTTGCTCTCAAAGGCAGGTCTGCTGTTCTTCGGCAGTGGCAAGTTGTAAAAGTCACCCCAACAATACCTCGGACATTTCCAGTTGCTAACCATCCATCTTGATAATAATTGACTCGATTGAGTTTCCAACCATCTTCATCTGGTAATTCTTCTGGCACCTTTCCCATCCATGTCAATGACAATACTGTACAATCGGTCCTCGTGGAAGATGTTCTTTCAAAATGCAGATGCATACCCTTATTTTAATAAATGGACACGTGAACAAGGTACCAAAAAACCATTATTATTATTTTTTTTGTTTTGTTTAACGATTAGTCTAAAAAAACTAAACACCTTTGAGTTATTTGAAATCACATTTTTAACAATAAAGCGTATTCCTTTCAATATCACAGCGGAAGGAATATCTCCGTGGTTAATGTAGCCAGTGATTTGCCCATTCTATACAAGCGCGAGTACTTATAGGAATCTTTTTAACAGTTGCACTCTTCCATGTCGACCGAAGACACCGACAAGGTGCCGGTATCGGCAGCTGCGAGCGGTTGAAAGACACCGGTCGCACCCACTTAGACATTACCGTTAGGTGACAGATTGTAGCCATTGTTTTCGCAGTTGGCGGACGCTGATTATACGCATGCATTACTGCAAACTGCTATTCAGTCGTAGCATCGCAAGCTATCAAACGACAACCTAGTTATCCTTAGCTTAACATATCTAGGATAAACCCCCTCACTGCAGAACATAATCAGCTGCATCAAGCCACTCACACGAAATCGCCACGGCCCTTACCGTTACAGCTCTACGCACGCGCCGATGTCCATATCTCCCAGATAATGCGCTAAGTATATGATCGATTCAGTAGACTGGAAAGAAAATACGAGGCAAGTTTGCGATGGCTGAGTGTTAATTCCAAGAAATTTTAAATATACTGTACACGTTTTTACAACAGTATGATATAATTAACAAAACAAAGAAATTAACGGTTATATTCGTTTTTTTTTTTTTTTTTTGGATTATTCTTTTTTAGAGGAGAAAATTGTTTATAGGCCTGGACGGTCAGTAACCCCATATCTGCTTTCTGTCGTGCACTTGTCAGAAATGTGATGACTTTCAAAGTGCGCAGCCCACTTTTGCATTATGCAAATCTTGCTGAATGTGGTGTGATTTCCTCTTTTACATCCCATGCTGTACACGAATGTGACACGACGAAAGGGCAATGTTTGTGACTGACTATTTGTCATTTTTAGCACAAATAAGCAGGCGTAAGCAAAAATCTCGCTTTCAAAAAAAAAAAAAAAAAAAGCAGACGATATACATTTCTACAAGCAGTAGATTTATTTCCTTACATGGTAAAAGAACATGACCGAAATGGTAGCAGACGCCAAATATTTTCATTAATGTCACGTTATATAAACCGTCTGATGTGTGTGTGTAAAGGGGGGTAGATTTAAAGTATTAATCATTATAAATAATCACTAGCGTGACAAGAATGTGTTTGACTTTTGCCATACAAGTGTACTAACGACCTTTAATGAATAAACCAAAATGTCGATCGTTACTTAGCTCAATTAATTGAGTGAAGGGATCCTTTTTACGTAATTTTAGGTATGTAAGTTAAGTACAGAGTTTGCCTCTCTCTCTCTCTCTCTTCCTCTTCTTAAGGCAAATAAATAAGAAGAAAAGAGGAAAGCAAATTGAGTATTCATTCATAAAGTGATTTCATTTACTTTAGCTTTGTATGCGGTGGAAAAATGCAGAAATGGAAAGGTATACACAAATATGCACCGCCCTGGGTAATTTAAATCAGCAAAATACATTCTTAACGAGTTTCTAAATCTGATATTCTGGTTAAGTAATTGTAAAAGCTAGAAGCCAATTTCTTAGGGGAAGTAGAATTTTAAAATTTTGTTTAATATAACTAAATATCTCGTATGAGTTTTGTGTAATTTTGAACATATAACCGCTTCACTAATTTCCATTGAAGAAGTGTTATATACACCGGTGTGCAAAATGAAGGTAGCACACCGTTTTTAATCAAGGTTTTAATTGTACTTGCAAATTTCAAGGCGAAAATTCATGAAATTTATATTATTTCCATGATATTAGTACTGACATTATGCAATTGTAGCCATTATTGAGCCAAAAATAAAATAAAATTACCTACGTCTCTCCCTCCTCACGTAGGTTCCTCTCCAGTGATATTTGAATTTCTCCCAAGCTACCCACGAAGGTAACTTATTCGAAAAATTAACACCTCTCTGTCTAAAAGGAAATTTCCTACAATCCAGTTTAAATCTTTCCCCGTAATTTGAATTTATGGACCTAGTTTTGGAATCTTTTATAATAGTGAAAATTTCGCCTTCATTCGTTATACTATAACAGCCTTGTAGACCTCAGTCAGGTACCCCGCTAAGGCACATAGTTATCAAGCTCTCCACGTATTCGAAGTCTTTCCCTATATGGACGTTCTTTTTCCGATCTCGTCAATTGCATTGCTCAGTTCTGGATCTCTCTAAGAAGTCTGATGTCTTTTTTTTTTTTCGATTAGTTACTGTTTTCTAAGTGTGATCTCAAAATTGTCTTATACATTTCTGGATCGGATTCAGACTGTTCAAGTATAATTAGACTCTAGAAAGGGGGATCGACCCCTATTGCAACCGCCACCGATGCAGTTGGATTATAACTTCCCTATTTCTTGCCCTCCTGGGTAGCACAGTTGATATAATTACTGTCCTCCCCACACCAGGTGGAAAAGACCTGAGTTCGAATCCCGTCAATGACACAATTAATTTTTAGGGGTGTGTTTCACATCGTGGCTGAGTTAGTCGGTCTCAGATAAGGGTAGCACGATTTTTATTTCCGGAAACAGGGGTTTTTCGTCCAGCCAACGCAAAATCGGTCATATAACACACAATTTACTGGCATATTATTATTTCTACCAATTCTTAGTTCTACAAGCATGATAAATCATCGACAAGACAGATCCTCCTTGACGCTTCTGTACACTGCTTGAAGAACTTGTCTGCCTGTATCTCAATCCCCAAATCCCTTTCTTCTCGCATTTTTAATTCGACTGTTTCAAGTGAATAAGTTATTTTGGGATTATTATCTCCCACTGTAACAAAAATTAAAACATTGCGAGTATTACTGCATGACATGCATGCATGCACGTTCATTATAATTTTGGTAGGCTTTATGAATTATTTGGGTTTTTAATGACTATGAACTCCAAATACAAAACGTATTGGGACCTATTGTATTCTGGTACTGTGTGTAGGTTGAAGGTTGCGGAGACAGAATATACTTATTCACTTCGCACTTCAATTTCTGTACACTGTACTTTTCAGGCAGTACATACGAAGGAAAGTTGTTTCAGCGAGAAGAAGTAGAAGGGATAAACGAAGAGAAAAGGATTCGCTGGTTAGTTTTGAGTTGAATTACGAATGGATATTAACTAGTAGAGATGTGTGTTCATACTGGTTTGGAAGAAAGAAATGAAATTATAGGTGCCAATTCAAAAGGACATTCTCAGTGGAACTGCTGAAAAGGCATGTAGCAGAAACAGAACGTTTGTGTGACAGGGAATGGAATGAGTTTGTAAGTTAAGAAACATTAAATAACCTGACTGCTCTTATTTGAACGGAGTCTAGGAGTTTCGGAACTTTTTTTTTTTTTTCGTTGCAGCAAAAGCAATATTTGTAATACGCTCATCCCAAGGAAGATTAGAAGACAGGGTTATCTCGAATAAAGATGTGTGATCTTCTATAGAAAGAGTATTGTTGAAGATGAGCATGAGAGCAGCGGATTGTTTTTGCAAGGAATAAGACCTGGCCGGATTTTAGAAGAATTGAAGTTCTTTCCTTCTACCGGCTAGAAGTATTTAAAGCATTAAAAGCATCGGCATTTAAAGAACTGGTGGTCGATATTCGAGACGTTGTAGCTGTTTGTGCAGAGCAGGGATTTGCCGAAAGGCTGAATGCAGTCTGCTGTCATCAGCAAAACTGTGGATAAGATTTCCAGTCAGTGGAAAATGATTATTAATATACAGTGGAAAGGATGAGAGAAAGAACTAAACAGTGGGCAACACCAGCGTTAGTTTTAAGTATTGAAAAGAAAGCGGCATCTACCCGCAGTGAGTTTCCAGAGATTAAATCGACTAGAGGATTACAGGAAACAGATGGCAGACCGTGAGATGGGAGCATGCTTAGAAAACCTCTATGCTAAAAACAATCAAGAACCTTAGAAATGTCGGGACCAACTTGTTGAGTTTCATTGAACTCAGAATTCTTTGTTTAAAAATAAGTAATGCAAGCTAAGATAACACCAGTGTATCGACACTGACGGAATTCTCATTGGGGATCGCTAATCGTAGCCGAGTGGTCACGAGCGGGAGTGCAGTTGCACACGCTCTTTGAGTAGACTTGGGTTCAAGACCCTGACTGCTAAATACGGTCGATCTGCCAACCCGCACTGAACTAGCATAACAGATTATGGTCCATTTCCCTCAACATGAATTGCTGAGGAGGCTTCCATCCTGCAGTGGATTGATGATGGCTGCAGTTTATTTATTTAATCAGATGATGGTGGTTGATGGATTTCTCCATTACTTTAGCAGAAGTTGATGTGAGTACAATAGAAAGATAATTGGAAGAGAGAGATTTGAAGAATTAACTATGAAGAATAGGTTCTGAGAATAAATGAAGAAATGCCGAGAGAGGAGAGGCTTCTTGGCATCAAGCTTGTACAGGACTTTTCTAATCGCGTTTTGTCAGAAAACCAAGCGAGATATTGAAAGGAATGTTTTTGTTAAGATAGGAGGAGATTTATCAAGATCACCGATGGTAGAGATAGAGGAAACATAAGGCGATAATAAGTCAGGTTTGACTTTAGATGACGATGCTGTAGAACCAATAGAGAAGTGAGGGTGTCGATGGACTATTTTCAGCCAGTAGTTTTGAAAAAATACAAGAACGGTTGGATTACCATTTGGACAAATAGCAGGTTTCCTACTTTTAGTCGTTTCAAAAGCGAACTTGGATTTGTCCAAATGGTAATCCAACCGTTCTTGTATTTTTTCAAAACTATTGGCTGCGCTTTAATGTTGGCAGAAGATGGAGCTAAAGATTTGGATACAGGCATTAGTTGAAAAGGATACTAGCTGAAGTCCAAGAACTTCAACAATCTAGCATACAATTTATTGGAAAACCAAAGTTTAGATGAAGGAGTAGAGTTTATAGTTTAGGATGGAATGACGAATAAAGGATTTCATCCCTACAAGAATAATTTCACGGACACAATCTGAACAGATATTAGGATCAAAAGATCATCGCATTTCGCATTACTGTAATGATATACGACATGAGGCTAAGAATTGCTTGGAATGGAGAAGCTCCATTGGAACAAACCGTCACTAAGTTGCATATGAGGTATATAGAGGACAATTAACATTGTATTTTGAAGGGTTTATGAACTTTTTACGCACTATGGCCGAGGTAATCGGCCTCAAACGAGGGCAGCAAAGTTTTTTAATCCCGGAAGCTTCAGTTTTTGTCTAAGCAAGCAGACAAACCGACCAGAGAATTCACAATTAATAAGCAAAATACATTTAGGTATATGAGCTACTGCTCGTAACTTGAATATGTTTGTTTGTATCTCTGGAAGGATTGTCGGTGAGGAAAAGATCCAACTGGTTAGGGCTGTTAGGTGTTCTATTTACATGAGGTCCTTATTACTAACGAAAAACCTAGCATCTCTGCCAGCTGGGTGCGTATACAACTAGACAGTTGAAGACAACTGGAAATCACCAAGGAAAATTACTTCACTGTTAGGAAAGTTAGATTGGGGAAAGTTGAGTTTCAAATAAAAATCAGTGTTCTGAGTGATTTGTAGAGTTGGGCGAACGGGGTAAATAGATATAGGCCAAGGGAGACCAAGAAGTAAAGATTCCTGAATTTTCCTCAGACTTCCTAATCTGGGAAGTCTGAGGAAAAGAATATCAAAGAATAAGCTATACCCAGCTTCCTAGTATGACGTGGCCCTGGCACTGTACTTTTCATTCACACTACTCCAGTCACAACTGGTAGAACAGAAGCAGTAAGATTATACAATAGCTAATCCAGATGCCTTTTAGAGAGTTACCAATGGGTTCGATGCAGTAGACCATGTAGGAGGCCAGTCTACAAAAACAGTTTAAAGCTGTACCTTCGAAATGTAAGAAATACTGGATCTCGCCATGAAGCTCGTGATTATCTCAAATGACGCAGTACATTACAAAAGAAATGCGGAAACGCCAAAACTTTGTTCAGAAGACCATGCGTGGTTTTTTCGCTTCTTCATTAAGCAAAGCGATGATATTGCACCTGACGAATATAATCATCTACCACATGATTTTGCCAGGTGTCACAGAAGGGCAGCCATTCTTCAGTGTGTGGTGTGGATACTAGGCGCCTCCGTAGCCAGGTGGGAAGGAGCAGCAGTGCGTAGCACACTCTTCTTGATTAGACCATGGTTCGAGCCCGTCACCACCAAATACGGAGGATGCGGAAAGGTCAGGGAATGACCACCGCACATCCCGGAGCAATATGGCCTTAGTTGCTAATGCTCCTAAAAAAATAACCAAATAACAATAAATAACAGTGTGGATACTACACCTCTACCCCATAGCAGTTTTAGGCCTGGCAAAAAAAAAGCCTATTAAAGTTCCTCGCGTCATCGACGGGATTCGAACCCGGCCTTTTCCATCCGGTGTGGGGAGGACGGTGACGCTTCCACTGTGCTACACGCGCAGACTCGAGCAGATAATTGCAGAAGTGGGCATGCAAGATGACACATTCAACAGAATTACCTCAACAGTTCAACAGATTTCATCACCTCAATAGTTCAACAGAATTGATCACCTCAACAAATGCTAGACGCCGATTAACATGGTGTAAGGAGTGCGAATCCTGGACTGTAGAGCAGGGGAAAACAGTCCTATGGACAGACGAGTCGAGGTTAGCACTCTACCATTCTTATGGCCGTTCCTGGGTGTGGCGAATGCCAGGGGAACAGTTCCTTCCTTCCTGCTTGTATCCTACTAACAATGAAGTTTGGTGGAGGCAGTGTCATGGTAACGGGGTGCTTTTCATGGTTTGGCTTGGGCCCATTAGTCGTTATGGATAAAACCATGAATGCTGTGCAATACCAGGACTACCTGGACAATTATGCAATTCCAACATTATGGCAATACTTCGGGGAAGGATCATGTATCAGCGGGACAGTGCGCCATGGCATACTGCTCGGGTCGTAACAGAGTGGTTTGAGAACATGGGTGTGGAAAAGTTGGATTGGCCAGCTCAGAGTCTTGATCTGAACCCTATCGGGCATCTTTAGGACGTATTGAATCTTCGGGTACGTGCACGTCGAGATCGCCCAAAGAACAAGGCGGAACCGGTGGCTGCGTTAGAGGCCGAGTGGAGGAACATATCACCTGACATTTATAAAAAGCTGGTTGAGAGTATGCCGCGAAGATTGAAGGCATCATAAAAGCAAAAGGTTTCAGCACAAAATATTAAATGACACAATAAAAGCTCTTTTTTTGTCTAAAGGTCGGTGTCTGGATATTAATGGTAGGGCAGTGTACGTTGGTTCTTGGGGGGGGGGGGAGGCGACCCTAATATCACAGTTTGTTTTGTTTTTGTTTTTTTTAACCACTTTGCAAATGGTCTTCGTGGGTAACAACAGCTGGTCACCGTCCTCCAAACACCGGGTGGAAAAGACTGAGTTCGAATCATGCAAATGACGCAAGGAATTTTTATGGATTTTTTCACAACGTGGCTGAGTTAGTCGGTCTCAGGCAAGGGTAGCATGATTTTTTTCTCCCGAAAATGCGGGTTTTCCTTCCAGAAAATCGACCTCAGAACACACACAGCTTACAGACGTATTATATGTACTGTGCGATATAGCCTAAGTTACTGATGTATCTTAAACCCAATAACAACAACTTTGGAAACTATCTGCCTCCATTTGTCCTGAGTCCACTCTTTTCGCTCTTAAATTATCTCACCCTTTTCTGCCATTTATCTACCGAGATAATGCACTTGAAATAAATAAATAGTTAAAGCATTTAGGAAAAATTTTTGTCTTGATGAAAACTGTGTCTAGAAAAAAATTGTTTTGATTAAAAGTTTGATCATGATATAACACTGTTATACATAGTACGAGCATATTTTTAGAATAGTACCTTGTGAAACAAAATTTGCGCTGTGACATTATAATACCGATTCTTCCATTTAATTAAGAAACGCTGAGTGATTTTGAAATCGTTAAATAGCTAAAAATAAACCTTGAATAGAATAAAGCTGTATCGAAGTTGTTTCCAGGCCACAGTGTGCCTTAAAATAGTTCATGTAAGCACAACGGTACGCCTGAAAATGAATTATCTCTGACAAATACTTATAACTATTATAAATGCGCAAATTAACTATACCACTGTGCTGAAAATAGTTTTGGGCTCAACAAAGGCCTGAGATTAAATTCAATATGTCGAAATTTGTTCTTTATAAAAATACTTTCAAAGTATGGATTACAACAACACATCGACGGTATCCATGTATTACATTTAGTTCGATTTAGTGGGCAGACCTCACCTGCGAATGACATGTACTGCTGGTAAGTTGCTGGTTTCTCAGAGTATAGGAGGTGCTGCAGTCACGCGACTGGACGGAAAGTTGCTTAGTCGCACTGGCGTATCCAGGTGTCATCATGGGGGGGATGGCGACCAGATGCAGGTATCATCATAAGGGGGGGGATGGCGACCAGATGCAGGTATCATAAGGGGGGGATGGCGACCAGATGCAGGTATCATCATAAGGGGGGATAGCGACCAGATGCAGGTATCATCGTAAGAGGGGGGGAGCTTAGTCGTGCAATATACAAAAAAAAAAAAACGTATTCAGAATTTTGACAAAATATAAAAATTAAACTAGTTGTTTCTTCAAAGAATTGGCTGCAATGCAAATAAGGAGGTAGAATTTATTTAGGATGCCACAATAGGCATCTTCATTTGTGGTTTCATCGATGACAAACAGCATACCAACTCGAAACTAGGTAAAACAGACCAATATTATCCCACCACCACAACCGAACTTCATTCCTGGTGCAATGCAATCATATGCCACACCCAGATGCGTCCAACTGATGCCTGGACTGTGTAGCTTGATTCGTCACATTCTGCCACTGCAGATCTCGTGTGCCCCTAGTAACAGATTCTGTTAGTGTTTATCTGATGGTTGTTGGTCCTTCACTTATCCTACTTCTGACATCTGTCTCTCTAGGCCGCCGTAGCCGATTGGTCAAACGCGAGGGTACGTAAGTACACGTGCTTTGAGTGACCGGGGTTCAAGGCCGTGACTGCTGAATACAGTGCTGTTGTTGTATTCCCTCTGTCTTACGAACTCATGTGGTCGTTCTGAAGTATAAACAGAAGATTTATTCATTAAAGATCCCTTAATGAATATTTCGATTGACTCCCTGCCGCCCGTTTCACCTATCGACATGCACCTGGAGTTATTTGTTATTTGTTTTTTTTTTTTTTAAGGAGCATTAGCAACTAAGGTCATATTGCTCCGGGGTTATGCGGTGGTCATTCCCTGACCTTTCCGCATCCTCCGTATTTTTTGGGCACTGGCTCGAACCCCGTCTAATCAAGAAGCGTGTGCTACGCACTGCTGCTCCTGCCCACCTGGCTACGGAGACGCCAGTTATTAATAGTAGGTCGCGTTAACTTCTGTCTTCCCCTAACATAACGATGTTTTCAACAGCTGATTGGAAACACCTTACAATAATGGAAGACAGTAGGTGAACATGCCAGTGAACATGCCTTTTATGTCACAATTTACTGTCGTCTTACTAAAGGGTCTAGATCAGTTTCTCGTCCTATTCTATTTCATCTAACACTCAGTGTTCACTGAATTATGACCACCTACATAATACCGTGTTGGACCGTTGGCACGAATAACAGCCACTTTCACCTAGGCATTGATTTCACTAGATGTCTGAAGACATTCGTTGGGATATGCAGCCTGCAAAGCTTTCCACAATATCGGAACAGATGACGATTGCATGTAAATACGCCTCGCTTTCGTTCCAAAACATCCCGGTGATGGTCAATTCGATTGAGGTCCGGCAAATTTGGAGGCCAGTCAAGATGGGTGATATCTTCATTGTGTTCCTCGAACCTCTCGTGCACAGTAACACGACTCATTATCGTTTTGGAAGATCCCATTTCTGTACGGGAAAAAATGCAACATGGCAGGGTGCACAAGATCTCCTAAAAGCGGCCACTGACGTTCCAACGCCGCAGTACGATTTAGTTGGATACAATTTCTGTACAGTTTTGTTGGAAATCGGATGAACACACGTTATGACCGCGCAGTTTGAATTTTGCGTCCGCAAAATAAACATGACTCTTGATGAATAAATTGTCTTAGCATCTCTCTCTGTTTGTCATGAAAATTAAAATACAGTAAAAGGAAACAGTATAATCACCAAAGATGGTGGTGGTGTAAAGAACGAAATGTGCAAAGAAATATTTGCTCGCATGTTAATTTATTGGAAGAATTACTATTGTATCCAGACTGGCGTAACTATCTTTGAATGGACGAGGATAGTTATTCAGAATTATTATCAGCTTGAGTTTTGAACCAATTCAAGTTCTCTTTTACAAGAGGTTTTAAAATGATTAATCTTTTACTTAACGAATTCCTCTTTAGTCTCAGGATCTACTTCTTTGAATTTGGCCACTAATGCATCTATCTGAATATATCTCCTTGCATTTTTGTTATAATATCCTGGTGACTCTACTTCCCAAAGGCAAGTTGATTCTTCGCATAATTCAAAAAATTCTCTCAGGAAATTTGGTGTATAAGTTGCCACATCTCTCTGTCAACAAAATGGAATTCAATGAAAGGACTCAAGTCGCATGTTCAAATCATTCACACACACACGAGTGAGTTTAGTGTAGCCTGCGTAGTATAGCGTTGTGTTTGTATGTTGTTCCTCTGGCCACTTAGCCGCGGGCCCTCGGGAACTGGGTCCTCCATTGTTGCCTGTTTTTCGCCACAAGGAGGTGAGGTGGGCTATGTTGTAGGATATGAAAGGTTCTCTAGCTGGGGTTAACCCTGGCATCACCAAAGCTTGTCAGAGAGGGCCCCCTTAAAAAAATCAAGTTTTTATTGGAGAGGGGAGACAGTTGAGGTGGGAAGGAACAAATGAAGAAAAGAAGGTGGATTAGCGGAAGGCTTCCACCTGAAAAACAGAAGTTAAAGGGGATGGAGGAGCACCCCTGTAGAAGGAGCCCAGCCTCCACATGTTGGGGACTGTTAAGAGTAGAGAAAGTTTTGTAGTAGTAGTAGAGTCCACCAGTCAAAAAGGCTGGGATGGGAGGCGGGGGAAGGTAAATAGGTATTGAAGGGAGTAAATATATATTATTATATTATTTTAGGGTTGCCCGTAATTAAATACATTAACCCGTATTTGTGTCTGTAAATTGCGTATGTTCTATGGTTGATTTGCCTGTTTGCTGGACGAAAAAACCCCAATTACTGGGGAGAAAAACCTTGCTATCTACGCCTGAGACCAACTAACTCAGCCACGGAGTGAAAAAAGCCCATTAAAGTTCCTCGCGTCATCGACGGGATTCGAACCCAGGCCTTTTCCACCCGGTGTGGGGAGGCGGTGACGATACCACTGTGCTACCCGCGCAGACATTGAAGGGAGTAAAGTCATAGGGCCAGGGTACACTGTAAATGTACAGTACTTCCTGTTTTGAATTCCACACTGTCCAGGCCAGCTGAAATCAGTGTCCGCAGATCCCACACCATGCCTCAGGGGAAGAGGGGGGGAATGGCGTTAGTATGGCGGGGGGTATCCCGATAGCTTGTTCCCCGCAGTCTAAAACGAAAAGTGGACCATGAAAAACAGTCCACTATGAGAAGCAGGTCACCCTGTTGATTAAGTTATTGCTCCTCCAACTTTAAAACTGAGAAAACCCAGTGCCCAGTGGCCTTTGTTTGAGATGGAAGGTATTATAGGCTTGATGAATAATATTGCTTTCGCCGTAAAGCACATCGTTAGTTTCGGACTACGTATCTCAATCAAAAACTTGTCAAGTTTGCAAACAGGAGACCTACACTATAAAATGGATAGTTGGATTGGGTCATGCTGAATTTAAATCTAGAAATATTTACAAAAACTAATTAGCTCACTATTACCTTCTGTGTACTTTGCTTGCCACTAACCCTTAAAAATTATATGAAATTAAAATATGCAGTGCTTATAATAAACAACGTTCCTTAAAGGAAAACGCCAAGCGACAGGGACAACTGCTAGATCGAACCATCGTGCGTCGTGATAACGTACAACCACTCCTCACCGATCCGTTTCAAAACTTGTTTCAGAAGCTAGATGTGCTGTTGGCACTCATTTCTCCTGGAAAATCGGATTGTTCATCCACCAAACAGCAAACCGACCGAAGTATCAACCCAATTACTGATGCTGCATAGCATTTGTTGCTTGGTACTTAATACAGACCTAACCTAACGTAATCAGAACGTCATATAAACAGCACTCGCATAATCAACATGCGAGTATCAGCTCATTATGAAAACTTACGAGTGCTGACTCTTTTCCACCCGTATTAAAGTTATTTTATACCGAAATGTAACGCTGGACTAACTCTATTTTCCCTATTAGCACTACCAGGAAGGTCGCAATCATAATGACATTTGGTAAAACCGCTAATGTAGCTAAAATTTTATGATTGTCCATCTAGCCGATGTACTACCCAGTAAAAATTTCACGTTGAAGGTGTCTTCAATATATTTGACTGTACAGTGATCACAGAAGTTAACCCACCCAGAAAATTTATAGACCATGAAGCAAAACTCGAAAACCCGTTTAAAAAAGGCAATAAAACACAATTTGTTTACGATTGTGTTGAATATAAACATAAAGGAACAAAAATCAAAGCGAGTGCTATGGTATAGTCATTAAAGAAATAGGAGGCTATTAAAGACCAAAGAGGTTGACTTTTTTCTGACTTTTATTTTCGAAATGTATGCCAAATTTAGCGAGAAGCTTGGTTAGGAACAGATATTCATGTAAGGAAGAAATTACACTTTCAAATCAAAACTCTTTCACTTTCAGAATACGAGCAAAATCAAAATTGCTTATGGCCCCCTACAGACTCTGATATAAGCTGTATGTCCCGATAGTGAGTCAAAATGTGATGATTATTATTCTGTAGGACATCACCTTTGTTATACTTGTGCTTTCAATTGGCAATATTTTGTGCTGGATAAGATTCAGCATAAGAGTAGGTTTGTGGAGGTAAATTGTTCATTTTAGAGACAGATGTAGGACCTGGACGACAAGGAAGGTACGTCATTATCAGAAGACGCCTCTGGATATATAGAATGAACCAAAAATTAGTTCAGGTTAACCAGGATTGCTCGTGGTCATATTGAAACGTGCCTATATTGTGGCTCATTGGTTTTTTTAAGTTGTCTGGCCTGGGATTTTTGTTGAGTTTATATTATAGGATGCAGCAACGCAACGCAACGCAACGCAACGCAACGCAACGCAACGCTTGGCCATTGAATGAAAGCCAGACGAGTTCAGTTTGTTATAAATGAACTTCCTCATACATTTGATGCCAGAGGTACTCCGGGAGTGGTGGGGGAGTTCCTGGCGCACATACTTTTAGAGATCCTAACGATAAGGTAGCATGGCCCTGAACCAATAGTAATTTCATTGGTCCAGAGATTCACGCGATCTTGGAGAGAGGGGACTTGGAGAAACTGCGACCCACATCCCGATAAATCTGGCCATGATTATTCATACCACTGGCATGGCATGCTGCCGCTCAGATAAGGATGAACGACTCTTGCTAACTCCCAGACACCATCGATATTCGTAACTGAAGAGAATAGAATGCATTTAACTCTTTCCAGATACTACTGCAAACGCTGATGACAATAGTATGGCGTGAGAGGCATGCGAGCGGTCGATGGTTCTCAGTAATTTTGTAATGGTCGTTGATACAAGTCATGCCAGGTTTTCCGTCAAGATGTTCGAATTGGCGGGTAAACATCAGTCTCTAGCCAATCTGACTTATTTACACTACGCACTTCACCTTTTGTTTCGCAGATCACCTCAAAAAATATTTATGACCAACACATCATATAAACAAAATGGCTGATCGCATGGTTCAGTGTTATTGCGCCAACTGTTTACGAGTATATATCATTACATAAGTGAATAGATTTTCAAAACAGTTGCCGCAATAACACTGAACTATACGATAAGCTATTTTCTCTAACATATAGAGAAATATTTTTGTCATAAATATTTTTGCAGTGGGCTAGACATTTCGACAAATCGGTGAACTCTTTCTGGGTGGGTCCTTCATAAAGCGGTGGCACCTTACATCTACATCTCGGCGGTGATAGTGGAATGACTCATTTTCATTTTGAGGGTGCCCAAAACTTTTGCCAATACAGTATGCAGATGTGGAACTGATTTAGGATCTCAATAAGAAAAGGAAAATGTTGCCTCCCAAACAGATGTTTATCCTAATGTGAATAGGGAATAAAATATTTCTATGAAAAGTGGTACAAGGACCTTGCCTAAAAATTGACAAATATGCAGCGCTTAGAAACACATAAAAGTCAGTATTTTTGCTCCTTATTATCCATGACAGGTAACTGAAGCAATAAACACAACTATATAAAACCGCCTAAAGAAATATGACATTACAAGGTTCATGAACAACGCTAAACAACATAAAATGCAGGAAAAGTCATAAATTGTTTAAAAAAAATAAACGGAAGTAACTTAATATTAATAATTCAAAATGTGTAAAGTCGCACAAAAACTCCAAGCTTTATAGACTGCAAATTCTAAACAAAATGACTGAATGTACTGAGATTAGATTAACTACACTTATCGATCAGAAAACTAGACAGCTTTTACAATTGGTGTAAACAGAAATTAAACATGCGATATACAAAAGTAAAGTTGCCACAGGCCGCCGTAGCCTAGTGGTCAGGCGCGCGGGTGCATAAGTACACGTGCCTTGAATGACCGGGGTTCAAGCCCGTGACTACTGAATACGGTTCCTTGTATTCTGTCTACCTTGTTAACTCCTCTGACCGTTTGGTCGTCCCGGAGTATAAACAGAAAATTTATTTATGATCACAAGTTCCTTAGCATCAGTAAATCCTCTATGCTTTTCTGGGACTTCTTAATCGATCCAATAATGAGGAAGAAAGGTGATTTTCCGATCTTCAGAAAGGTATTATTGTTGGAGCAGAGGAGCCAAAACTGAGAAAACAAAGGAAATCACTGGTAGGTCGAAAGAAACCGTCTCAAAAGTATGGTGAGTGGAAGACTGAAGGAGAGTGCAGCTCTGAAAGGAAGAAATGCGGCTGTTGTTGTTGTAATAGGGCTTTAGAAGCATCAGCGACTACAGTCATATTTCTCCGTCTGTAAATTGCGTGTGTTCTGTGGTCGATTTTTTGTTTGCTGGTTGAAAAACCCGAATTTCCGGGGAAAAAAAAACCATTCTACCCTCGCCTGAGACTGACTAACTCAGCCACGTTGTGGAAAAAGGCTCATAAAAATTCCGCACGTCATCGATGGGACGCGAACACCGGTCTTTTCCACCTGGTGGGGGTAGGATGGTGATTCTACCAACTGTGCTACCCACAAGAGCAAGAAATGCGGAAGAAAGTCAGTTTTTTTTCACTCCGTAGCTGAGTTAGTCGGTTTCAGGCGTAGATAGCAAGGTTTCCCCCCCAGAAACTGGGGTTTTCCGTCCAGCAAAACAGACAAATCGATAGAATACAAGCAGTTAACAGACATAATAGTTTGGAAGAAAGTCAGTATTCCAAGAACTAGAAAGCAAGAATTTAAAGCAAGTTGTGTAAGAATAGAAGGTTCAATGAGGAGAAAATGACTGAAAAATTCAATTTAGGCAAAGAAAGGCCCATTTCCAACCGAACTGTATGGCGGCAGTTGAAGAATCTCTGATTTAGTAGTTGTACGAAATTGTGTGCCCTACTCTTTTCTGTAAAAAAATCCAAAGATTAGATTCGACTGGAGGGTTGCCATCAAAGCCAAACTGTACTGTGAAACAGTAGAAAAAGATATGTGATCTGACGAGTCTCGATTTATATTATTTTTTTCGCCAATGGTAGGTTGAAAGTGAACCTCATGAAACCATGAATCCAGACTGTTTCGTTCAACCACTCAAATTGCTGGAGGTGGTATCGTAGTATAGCATGGGGCATGTTCTGTTGCTAAGTACTGGGTCTGCTCATACTGTTAGAAGGTTGTTTTATCTTCAATGAATATCTTTCTGTCGTATAAGATCAATTTCGCCTTGTAGTGCATCATTTTTAACCGGTTTGCGATGAAATTTTTCAAGAGGACAATGCGACTACCGCTGTGCAAAAATATTTCCAACATCTCTCCTGGCCGTTTAATTCTCCAGATCTGAATCAATCAAGTTGAAAATGTCTGAGATAGGTTGAAAAGGACAAATCGGCTTTGCAGTTCTGTTCCGATCACAATACACCAGATGACGAAATCATAATGGAAGAATAGTCACATCTGGATCTAGATTCCTCAGACACCTTGTGGAATCCTTGACAAGACGTGTATGGCTGTAATTCGCACAAAAGGTGGCCCTAATAGCTATTGAACAAAGGTTTCTAATTTTTGGCTACTGATAACAGTTCACCGTAATACTGAACCAGATGTGCAAAAGTATTATTTCGTAGAACAATCCTTCACATGTCTAGCTGCTGAATCTTCCGAATGTTCGGAAGATTCCGCGTACATGTGACTTTACCATCGACCACTGTGGCATAATTGTGGCGCGTCTGTATTGCTGAATATGTTTTGAAGTCTTGTTACATCCATTTCACTGCGTGTTTAACCAGTTACCGCTCTCAAAGAGGTCCAGTACGTAATCAAGTGGCTGGTCGTATTTCCTTTACTACTCAGTGTAGTTGAAACAGTGATATTGAACGTGCTGTACCTGCTGTACGTTGCTTCCAGCTTGTTTAATCAACTACTGAATATGTGAAACAAAGCTGTTCTCCTAAATGCTGTCACGCAAGTAAGATACGATTTCATAGATGTGACTTTCAGCATAATATCAGAATTGTGTCATTCACAATTCGGATGGTTGCTTTAGTGTGTCCATGCGATACGTATCAAAGCTAATAGTTAGCTAAACCAAATCTCCGACACGTTGAACACTATATATTATTACGCAGCGTTTGATACATCCTCCTAATCATATCATGTGTCATACAATTTCTCCATATTCTAGTATACTTTGCCATTTAAAAGAGACAGGCTATCTATAACACGCAGAGGCTAATTAGAAATTATATTTTGGAATCGTGGTCTTTTGCCAACTGCTTATCGCGAGTAGAATGAAACTAGTCAATATGAGGTCTGACCTGAGTTAAATATACCGATGGATGGCTTAAACTATAATTAGGAAAATAAATAGTGTAACCTACTCAAGCAGAACTGCTGCTCACGTGGAAGGGTAACTTTAGAAGGGCTGATTAGGGCGAGCGTGAAGCAACAGCTGCAGGTAATGATTTCATAAAGATATAAGCTTGTATATGATAATCATTCAGTCGAATCAAAACATCTCTTATTACTGTTGATAATAACAGGAGAATGGCAAACGAAGAAAGAGCCAGGAGAATGGCAAACACCGGTAGCAAAGAGGGATAAGAAACTTTCGTGCTAGCTTCCCAAAAAATGGAGGATATCTATTCATTTTGCTCCTGTTGGAGGAGACCAGTTATTTTCTTTCCAACTTGGAGGATACCGGTTGCCTGCTCAACTTTGTCTTGATAACAGATATATAGACAAGGATCTGAAACGTCGACAAGACTGCAATATTATTTAGTACATTGAAAAGTGCCTATTTGTAGGAAATACAGTAATTTTAAGTTTTTTTTTTTATCTTTTATATTAGGGACCCAATTAATCATTTAAAATTTCATAAAAAAGTTAGTTAATGTGCACAGTGCGTTAAATTTCAAATGCGTTAGGGAAAAAAATAATAATGCATCATTTATAAAAAAAAAATAGCAAAAAGCAACGACTTTTAAGCGCGACCAGAGAAAATTTCGTTTCTGCGCATCCGCCACATTATCCGTTCATTTCTCCTTCTAGCGCTTGGCAACAAACATAATGTGCTTCAGTTACATGCGTTATGTGGATAGCCTATGTGATATGTATGTATGGAAAAATAATATATAAATAAGCAATAATTGCCGGGTTTCTATTACTTCGATTTTAATAAAATTTCAGATATCTCAACAAATCTTTTTTAAAACTCCCAAATAACGCGCCTAAAATGAAGTACTGTAGTAGTAATAGTATTTGCCATATAGTGCAAGGAAAGCCATAGGTTTTTGCTGCACTGGCAAAATATGTTATATACTGCGTACATTAACTAATTTAGTTGCAATCTGTATATGTGGGAATTTCTGTTTAAACAATAAAAAAATAGTGTCCATTTCCATCAGTGGTCTTATTTTTTCACTGCATAATCAATGCCCTCGTGGGTAGCACAGTTGGTAGAATCGCGTCCTCCTCATACCGGGTGGAAAAGACCTGAGTTCCGAGTCCCGTCAATCACTTGAGCAATTTTTACCGGCCTTTTTCACAAGGTGGCTGAGTTAGCCGGTATCAGGCTAGTGTAGCATGGCTTTTTCTCCCGGAAACTCGGGTTTTTCGTTCGGCAAACAGAAAATCGACCACAGAACAGGCGCAATTTACAGACAATATACATGGAGCAATACGGCCTTAGTCGCTAATGCTCCTAAAACTCTACTACAACTCCATAGTCAAATTAGTTGTTGTGTTTGTTGTAAAAAGGAATCACTCCAGGATCGGAGAATTCGAGTATTCTCCTCATAGTCTTATTCTTCTTCGTCTAGAAAAAAAGCTTGAAGCTGTGTCCCTTACTTAAGTAGCCAAGTTCAGTTAGGTTCGTTTTAAAACTTTGCTTTAATTAAACTTTATTAGAAGGATGGAAATAGTGTTATTGTAGCCCTTAGAGCGTATCAAAAACTGAAAAATATCTCATGGGCTGCAGGTTCAAGAAGATCCGTATTAAATATTGCAACGCATTTCGAAGAAGGTTACCTAGGCTAAGGTTACCTAAGCCTAGAAACGGTCGTCAATGAGCATCACAAAAAGTGATTCAAAGAATTTATGAGGTGCAAAAACAATCTGGATTAGATTCATTGGGATTATCTAGTGCTCGTCATACACCTCGTGTGACTGGAATTTCTTGGATCGCTGTTTGTAAAGTCTTAAAGGTAGGTCTTCTGTCTGTAATATTAACATATGTCTGCATCGATTGTAAGCATAAGGTTATCAAAAACGTCATCCAGGATCCCGAATATTTATTAAACAACCTACGAACAGGTGATGTGCCCTTTCACTGTGATGGATCTGTGACAGTCACAAATCGTCCAATTTGGAATGAACTTTTCATGTACACGTTGAGGAATAACTTCGCTCATTAAAAGTTACAGTGTAGTGTGGATTTACAATACACGCTATTGTTGCTCTCTTTTTCTTTGAAATCATTAACAGTCGAGGGCATTTTGATATTTGCACAATTAATGTTCACAATGGCTTTGCCAATTGTGGACCAAAACTATTCCATAGATTAATGAACATCGTTTTCATGGAAGCATAATTTTTATACAAGGTGGAGCTACACTCCATATGGACAATGTGAAACAGGTCCTACGAGAAACCTTTGCGGTAAAGCGAATTATCAGTCGCCATTTTCCACATCCCTGGCCTTCAAGATTAGACCTAACTCTAGCAGACTTTTAGTGGTGGGGATATCTGAAACACCATGTTTACAGAGGTCCCCTTGAGGATGTTCCCTTCATCATCCTCAGATTTGAAGGGCGCTATCCTTGGAAGTAATGAAGACTCCATCGGAAAATTTGAAGGCAGCTAGGGAGAGAACAGTACCTCACCTCGATTTGCTTATTAGAAAATAATGGTAGACATATGGAATTTTTCGCCAATAAAAATTGGCAAAAATTTACTTGTGCATATTATTACACCGATCACTTTGCACACTTCTGTGGTGTTCAAATTTCGAAAAAAAATTTTATTGTTTAAAAATTCCCACATATTCCGATTACAATAACAAAAGCCGTTTTTAAATATGACAACAGAGTTTTCGAGTTATTCAAGATATACCCTGTATATTTTGAATTGTGTTTCTCTTACTGCAGGGTGATGTTTCTAAACATTCTCGGTAAAAAAATATGTAGGATTGATCGCCCTCCTAGCTGCTGTCCAGGGATTCAAGGCTTTATTTATGATAAATAAACTGATTTTAATAATAATGGTATTAACAATAATCTGCGTCAATGATTCTTCAACTGAGTTAACTTAAGTTAACCATTTTGGCAATTTCACTTTTTTCAACGAAATTTTCCTGTCATTGCTCACGCGAATGGCCTCAAAATACTTTCCTCAGAATTACAACTTGATCTCGATCTCCCAACGTATTTTATGTGATTCCGTACATAGTTTTGCGAAACTTCTTGTAATCTTCAATCTTTTAATTAGCCTCTCAAAATCTGAATTCAGTTCTATTCAATAAGCGCATATCTAAGGTTAAAATGCGCAAAGATTTGGTATTATACCTAAATTCTCATTTGTTATCGGCTGTTGAATATTGGTTTCTTAATCGAACATTATTCGAATTTCGAACTGGTCGGGTCCACATCTCTTATGTTAGAATAATTTTGTTCCAATTACTTTGGTAAAATTTTTATGAAATTTCATTCTCTTGGTCTTTGGTCTATGATCATCCCAGAAATAATGAGATGTCATTGTGAATCATACCAAATCCCAACTTCTTTGCAAATTTTCAATTAACAATTGCTTGTGAAGAATGGACAGATATTTCCCAATCTTTCTTTTGTATTCATTCGATAAGTGTATCAATCTTGACTTAATTCATGAATCTAATACAGCTCGTGTACTTCTTCAGCTAATCATCTCATCCACAATTGTGTGACATTTCTTCTTGACATTAATTAACTATTTAACCCTTTGTGAAACAGGATTTCTTTCCTACCTACTGTAATATTAATCCCTTATTAATATTAATAATAATGAGGTTTTCCTAACAAGCTTGTTTAAATGTGTGTAACATAATTATTTTTTCATTATTCTTATGGAAGCTCTATTTAATTGTTAAACGTGCCCTTATGGCTGCCTCGGGGAGTTTCATGTGTTCGTCATTTAATGGAGCACTTTGTTGATGGATGGTATTATTTATGGATGTATAATTTATGCTCCGCTCAACTGGCCTGTTTTTATGTTTAACTGCATCGTTGTGCAGTATTATTAAACATGTGACAATAAATGGAAATTTATATATTTCCTTGTTGAAAATTGAAAGGGAAGAATTATATTCAGATGCAAGAAGAAATGCGTATTATATGAAATTTTCTGTCAGTTAAGGGCGGCATTTAATCACAATACTACACTCTACGTTGAGTTAATTTTGATGTCAAATGTCTTTTCGTTCTCCATAACCATAATTTATTTAAAAAAAGTGAGGACTGTATATAACGAGAGTTGCGTGTGTGCACAAGTGTTGCTGTGATAGATAAATCCTACACATTCCGAAACTTTTAATGTTTATATCTAGGAATATGGCGCTGCCAACTTAAACTTCTTATGTCTATTGTTAAACACTTATTAATGAATGAATCCAAACTCGATTTTAACAGGTAAGAGTAGAAAACTTGCTTCTTGTCCATATGGTACTTGAGCAGCCTGGTCTCTTGCCAAAGCTACTGGCCGAAAATTCCGTCTATTTATACTCCTACCTGTGTTGCACTTAATGGTTCCATTCCCGCAGCTAAAAATAAGGCTAACTTACTAGCATCCTACTTTTTTCCTAACTCTTGTATCATCGATCTTGATAAATCACTTCCTGCCATACTCAATACGCCACACCCAATGCCTCGTTGATCTTTCGATAGAAGGATATTAAAAGAATTCTGAACAATCTTGATGCCAAAAAAGCTTCAGGTCCTGGTGGCATTCTCCATTTGTTCTTTAAACCAGTGCTCTTGAGTTTTCTCTTGTGCTGCCTTTTTATACTTTCTTATTATAGTGGAGTTTTACTTTCTACTTGGAAATTTGTTCATATGTAGCCAGTTCCTCAAAAGGGGTACAAATCTCTACCGTCCAGTTATCGCCTCATTACGCTTACCCTGCTATTTCCAAAGTAATCTAGAAATCCATCAACCGCTAATTCTGAAACTGTTTCAAAACATTGCATCTGATTAATGACCACCAATATGGATTCGGTCAGTGTCGATCCACTGGTGATTTATTGGCCTATGCTACTCGCCTTTGGACATATTCTATGGAAACGTTTGGTGAAACTCAGGCAGTTGCTCTTGCCATTTCTATTTCTGAGGCTTTTGATCGTGTTCGGCGGCATAAAGGTCTTCTAGACAAGTTCCCATTTTATTTTTTTATTTATTTATTTTTTTTTTTTTGCTATTGAGCATCCAGATTTCTCCCTGACCACTCGCTGCGGGTGGTGGTAAACGTTCTCTATCTTCTAACTTATCCACTAATGCTGGCGTTTCCCAAAGTTCAGTTCTTTCACCCACTGTTTTCCTCTTGTGTACTGAAGACCGTCTTCCACTGACTTGGAATCCTGTCCACAGTTTTGCTGATGATAGCACATTAAATTCCACCGACTTTGCTCATCCTTGATGACACTGAAATTTCTAGATAAGATCACATATCTCTATTTGGTATTACCACATGTTATAACTTCTAATTTTTCCACATAAGCACATCATAAATATGCTTCCTCTGTATCAAGAAAAAGGGTTTTCTTTTTTCTCTTCGCTTTTACCATTCTTCTAAACAACTACTCACTCTGCATGAATCTCAAATATGCCCTATCATGGAATATTGTACCCACATCCGGGATGATGTCCCCAAAACCAATCCCAAAAGAAATCTGGTTAATTAATGACTCTGTTTTTTACAAAGTTATTTTACTCTCTGTCTCATAGACGTTCAGTTTTTCTACATATGGGCACTGTTCTTCTGAATTGGCATCTGCAATTCCCCTCTTCCCTTCCAAACTAGTCCGAACACGCTGCAAGTGGTCAGCTTCCATTCATTGTCCAACTCTAAACTCACAGAACTAACTCTTTCTCATTTACTTCTACTTCTGAAACAACCTTCCTTGTGTATTTCTTAAAAATTAGTCTATAGAAATTCAAGTCTGATGTCAACAAGTATCTTCTGTCTTCTCATCATTTAACCCATGTACGGTACTAAAAACTCTAGGTTCTAATACCATCTGTGTTTGGGGTTTTCATAAAAAAAAAAAAAAAAAAAAAAAACCTTCTGTTCACGAAGACGAAATGTAAAAATTCCCATAACACTAACTAACAATTTATAATGACCATTGCTGCCGAATTTTTGCGTCCATCGGTCTTCTCTGCCCAGTATGCACGGAACACAACCAGATTTATAATTTGCAAATTAACAGTAGTATCAATTATATGATAATTGTGCCTTGAACTTTCTTTATGGTAAATGGAGACAAAATGCAGTATATAAGTATTGGGCATACTATGTTCAGTACAGCGAATGTTATATTAGCATTGTTTGCAGGATTGTTTTGCTAATTGCCTTGTAAAAGAGAATATGCTCTATTTATAGCAATATATACACTCAGTGATCACTGAGTATACTGAGTGATCACCACCACCCTATCCGTAATGGACTATGCTGTATGGCTCGCAGTATAAAAAACCAAACAGTTTCGGACGCTAGAGCAGTGATAATTTGCATCTAGTCGTGCAAGTCAAAGTGATAAATTAGCAGTTATGGGACGTAATAAAGATATCGCGGAGTTTCAAAAGGCCATGATTGTAGGAACTCGCACGTCGGTGCTTCCATTTCGGAAATTTATTATTATTATATTAGAGTCTCCCGTAAATGATTACATATACCCGTTTATGTATTGTATCTGTAAATTGTGTGTTCTCTGGTCGATCTGCCTGTTTTGCTGGACGAAAACCCCAGTTTCTGGTTTCACCCCCCCTCTAAGAAACTGGGGTCTTTGACGCCTTGCCATCTACGCCTGAGACCGACTAATTCAGCCACAGAGTGAAAAAAGCCCATTAAAGTTCCTTGCGTCATCAACGGGATTCGAACCCGAGCCTTTTCCACCCAGTGTGAGGAAGACGGTGACGATACCACTGTGCTACCGCGCAGACTCCATTTTGGGAATGGCATGTCTTGTCGGTATGCTTACGGTCCACTGTGATTGAGGTCTATCTGCAAAGAATGATGTCGAACGGGTCCCGCCAACAGAACTGTAAAGTATTACGAAAGGTTCGTGGTAACCGAAGGGTGCAACGCTTTGTACAGGTTCAACGGCAGGTCATTGTGTCACAGCTGACATCGTAATACAATATTGGGAATGCAAGAACAATATCCCAAATGGGGATACGTTGCAATTGGGGTTCACTGCAGACCACCCAAGCGACACCCTCTCCTCACTGCTGATCATCGTCAACGGCGAATTCTATGGTGTCAACAACATGCTCGTTGTACACTGAAGACTGGAAACGTGTGTTGGTCGAATGAGTCCAAATAGCTGGTGCAGCACGCCGACGAACGCCTTCGTGTGTAGCGCAAGCAACAGGAGTCCATGGACCCAACGTACGTGATGCCCACTATCTAGTCAGGTAGCGGTGTTTTGCTTAATGCAGGGCATGTTTTGACGCCTTGTCATCGGCCTGTACTGTTCACGAGTGGTCGAGGAATACAGTGAAGACATCATCCATCTTGATTGGCCTGCAGATTTGTTTGACCTCAATCCAATTGAACACCTGTGGGATGTTTTGTAACGGGAAGTGAGGCGTGTAGACACACAACTCGGACACTGCGGAAAGTCTTACAGGAAGCATTGGCTGCAGATCCGTGCGAACGGTGGCCCAGCATGGTATTAGGTAGGTAGTCATAATTCAATGGTTATTCAGTGTACATACGTACAGGGTATTGATCAAACTAGGTCAAGGCAACCGGAACAGTGCCTTGGGGGCCACCGTTATTCCAAGGGAAAACCCGCGAAGAGTATCAATAGTGTGTGTGAATGAGTAATAGAAGGAAACCACAATGAGCTTATTACGCAAAGGCTGTTTTCTATCTGGCCATCGTCTTCGGAGGAGACTTATGAAACAGTTACAAACAATTTTTTATTGTAACTTTTATTGCAACAGATATACCAGCACGATAATTAACAATGCACTTTTTTTATTGTGTCAAGGTACGGGCTCGCTCCTATTTTGTGTACCCCTGCGTCCACCTACTTAATCCGAAGATCACAATGAACCCTAATTGACTAGATTGAATTCTTCGCTGGCGAAAGTTGAGAGATTTTTTTTCGTCTGGGACGGGAAAGCCTTTATGGGTTATTTCACGGACAAACTCAGCAACTTATTCCGTTGCTGAGTGAGTTCATCACAGGCTCTGAATGCATAGTTTTATCTCCGGAACACGGACTTTTCATACATCATCCAGAATAATTAAATCGTAGTAAAATACACTTGGCACATACAGAAAAGCTTTCTTATATGTAAGTTTGTTGTATATTGTTCAAGGTGTATTTATTATCCGAAATTTGGTAGCCGTGGGATTAGAAACCGTTGATCATCCAAGTAGCCCATAATGTTTCTCGGAAGATTTAGAAGAATAAATCTGTACAGTAACATGAAAGTTGACTTTCATGTTACTGTACAGTTACTCCATGACTTCAAAGGAAGAAGTGGAAAGGACAAATTTCTAGAAATATGTCTTCTAAAAGATTATATTTATCACACGATAATCTTTGACAATTTTGGGTTATTTGTTTTTGGGTAAGAGTATTATGACATATTTAGACCACTGAGTAAGAATGAAATTATAAAGTAAAACTGCAGCCATTATCAACCCACTGCAGGATGGAAGCCTCCTCAACAATTCATGCTGAGGGAAAGTATACAAATATTAAATAAGTGAATCAGAACGTTCACAGTATACACGCTATCAACATTAACCATGAAAAGAAGAATCAGCAAACTGGAACTTTTTTCTTCAAGATAAATAATTTTGGCTTCACTAAAGAGAAGAAAGAAAGGGGTATATGATATTAGCATTCTTAGAGAACGAAACAAAGTTGTGGGCACAATCGTTGAACGAATTTGAGTTTAAACCAATCCATTAAATCAAAACTTGCATTAATAGCGATCTGTAGGTTTTTTTTTTTTTTTTATTTTTTAATGGATTTAATTTCGAATCAATTAATCGTGCTTTTTAAAATAGGCTCTGGCTTAAGAGAAGATATTGAAATCTGATAAAAGCAGGTTAATTTGTACTTTATAAAAACTTTTGTTTGATCTTCAAACGTTGGGAAAAATCATAGACCACCAAGAATGTGCGAACTTAGATTTATTGAAAGTTTTGGAGGATGCAAGTCTAGAAATAGAAGACACTATAAAAGACCGTGTAAAAAGAGAAAGTGAGATTGGCCCAGTAGACAATACTTTAATTTATCCAAAAGGTAAAATAACTATTTTACATCACAAATATATATTTTAGGAGTCGGACAAGAACTCTGCTTCCCAAATGAATCGAAAACAAAATTTTCGAAACTGAAATGTAAACCGGAGTCAGAGTCAAACACAGGAATTTAAAAAAATATATATATCTAAAATAGATTCCTCATTGGGTGTACACCGTTGGTTTGGCAGATATATTACCAAGACGGTTAATTAAGTGGCTTAATTAATGAGAACTCGATTCACTGGACCAGCCCACCAGCCTACTATATGATTTTTGACACATATAACGGAAAACACCCATTGAAATGTGAAGTCATATCGAAGGATAACTCTCAGTGGGATCAAAGTTAATTAAGCTGACCCTGATATGACAAGGGGCCAAAAGCATGAGATGAGCTGATTTCTCCTTCTTTGAGTGATTTTACGTTGTCCTCGATGAAACCAAGATGTTGCTTCTTTTTAATGGTCCTTGATAGCGTAGTGGTTAGACAGCGATGGAAGCGTGTTCATCGGTGAAGATTAGGGATTCATGGAGAATAATGAAGTCTCAAGTTTTGGAAATACTAATGCAGTAGATTGATATGTTTTATACTGCTGTTTTTCTGCAAGAAACTTTCATTGACTGACCAGTATCACGAAGGGAAATATTCAATCTCGTCATCAGATGCTGCCTTTTACCACGAATGAGTCTTTTGCTAGAAAAACAAGACGAAAAAGCAGACATAACAATTAGATTATAATTATTCTGGGCGTTATTTACAAAAGCAGACTTCTTTGTTTTACTATCCGTGTTTTTACCACGTTGTCTTCTAAGTAAATCATGCAGTGATATATGGTAGATGTCTCATAATTAAGCCGTTGTTCTTTTTTTTTTTTCCTGAAGCTTACTTAGCTAACGTTTGTTATACCTAATTATATTCAAGACAAGACGACTGAAAAAGAGCAGTCCGAAGCACAAAGACAAAAAAAAAAAAAAAAAAAAAAATTGAAATTCACTGATTTGCATGTGACCTTCAAAGAAATCATAAGATGGAAGAAAGGCCGTTAAAAGCTATCATTAAAATTAAAATAAAAAAACTGATGGAACACATAACCACGTAATGGCAAAATATTTCAGCATGTTAATGCAGCATTCATGATAAAAATTAATGCATTTTAAAAGTTGTTAGTCTAAAGATGAGCGAGAATAGAAGGATATCTTTGCTGTTATTTATACAGTATATGTAAGGGACATTTATACGAGTTGTATAAATGTCCAAAAAAAGTTAATCGATGCCCGAGGACACCCCATACACGTTCCATCGTTATTCGTTAAATCTTCAACAGAACAAAGTTTTCAAAATTACGAAGTTCGACGATTTGGAGTCTATTGCAATATTCACTGAGCTTGAACAAGATTAGTGAACCTGCAATGCATAGTTCACAGTCAAACTGGAATTTCGTTTCCTTTTTTTGCCATCATAAGGTTGCTCTACAGAATGGTACAGCGAGTGCACTCAAAATCTGCACCACTAAGGCCTCTTATAGATATCAGATAAAGAAGGAAAATATACAGTAGTGCTCAAAAATTGAATCATTTCATTTTTTAGGTTGTTTGTCCTTATACTGGGAGCTCATCTTTTAGAAAGAGCTAAAAGAACATAAATAATAACAATACACATATGAAACTATTAATTGCAAAAAAAAAAATTATTTTTATGCCTTCTAGGTAAATATACAACGAAATACGTAGTTTCCTCCAGAATAACAGCATGTTATTTCTTATGCTTCATATAATAACAAAATTTCTATGAAAGAAGTGTTTTTTTTTTTTTTCATTACTTTTTCTGTACTAGGACGACAGATAGCTGTATAACCAAAAAAACACAACAAAATGCACTTTAATATTTTGTTTCCCCGACCCTTTCTTTGAAATCGAATGGTACCAAACACGGATCAATGTGTCCTGCAGCTCTCTAAGTGTTTTTGGTTTCTTTTGCATTACTGAAACACTTATTTAGTTCCAACAATTTTCAATTGGATTTAGGTCTGGACCTCAATCCCTGTTATTGTGCGAATTGATTTGTCGATCAACCATTTTTGCACCTGTGTATTGTAAAGAGGGCGAAATAAATTACATTTATTTAAACAAGAGTGCAACGTTTCATAGATTTAAAACTTTGCTAATTTTACGAAGTAGTACTCGGTTTTGGCTCTATGACATGGAGCAGAGTCGTCCTGAAAAATGCATTTGACAACTTCCCCATGGTGATATCTAATTGTGGAAAGTAATTTTGTCTCAAGAATGTTTTTGTACACCTCAGCTTTGAATTCCTTGAATTTGTGTATGGTACACTGTACCAATCACAAATTCAAGGTGACCAGTTCCTCTATGTGAAATACATTTCCACATCATTTTTTAATCAGAATGTTTCACTGTAGAGACGATACAGTCAGGATGAAATTCTTCTCTTCGTCGTCTAATAGAGTGCTTGCTGTCCGAACCATGCAAGTTGAATTTTGATTCATCAGAGAAAATGACACATTTACATTGATCCTCAGACCAACTACTAATCCCGATGAGACAAGGAGTCTACGTACTGTAGCAGTACTTGCCTTTACTCTTGTATCCTCCTCCCATGCTGTTTTGAGATCTGTTGATGAGTATCTTCTGTTTCAGACACACAGACGGACCAGAAATCTATTCTGCGCTACAGAAGATATTCGTGGATGTCCACTTCCTTTCTTTCTGTTTTGACTACCAATTTCTGATAATTTTCACAATAAACGTGCCACTGTTGACTGATTGCAGTGAATCCTTCTAGCT